>NW_021244983.1:0-36840 GCF_002162155.2 Triticum dicoccoides | reverse complement strand
ACCAATTACTAGAGCTCGTGCACGCCAACTAAATTACCAGGTACTTTCGTTTCTTGGTAATGATTTTAATGTTCATGAGAATATGATGCTGCCTAAATTGGATACATTTGTTTTGCTTACAAGTGAAGGGCCTAGCTTGGAGAAGGATGAACATTGGAGCAAGAACAAGCATGGAGATGATGGCATGCGCAAGGGGAACAAGAACGGAGTTACAAGTGATGATTTCAGGACTTTGAAGCCACCATAATGGGTGCATGAAGCCTTGGACGAAATATACAAGATGCCACTTCATAAATTTCGTCCCGAGGCTATTTTAGGTGCTGCGTCACCTTATTATTGGGCCAGGCCCATGTAATTTCGAAATACATAAGTATAGGCTATTTTTAGAGTCCGTATGTGTGGGGAAACAAGAGATAGGGTTGATTTCGGACCCCTCCACCAAGGGCTACGAAATTCCCCCTCTCTTCCTCCATATATACAGCCCTTAGGGCACCATTTAGACTTTGGGTTTTGTTTAGATTAAAAGTTCGCCATAGCTGCAACTTCGCGTACTTCGTTTGTGTTCAACGACCAGACAAAGGCGTCAGAGAACCCCACCTTGATCAATAAAGCTTTCATCTTATATTCGCAATATCCAGATTGCAATCTCAGTTTCTTGCTTGTTCTTCGTTTGCTCGCAGGAAACAGACCCTCGTGGTCAGGTTGATCGTGCTCCGGCGTGGTCAATAACCTCTCGGAGTTGGTTTAGCGATTGCTAAGGCGCAACGTCTTCGCACGTTCCTAGTCGGATCGTCAAAGTCGACTTCCACCAAAGCGATATCCATCATCTCATCGAAAGACGGGACACCTTTGCCTCTATCAACGTGTTTTGAGTGTGCAGGTCACACAAGCTGAGCAAAATCAGAGGCACAATTTGTTCCATACCAAGGGAGTTGTGAAGGAACGTTCTGTGCGCGTCATAATAGACGGAGGGAGCTGCAACAACTTGGCTAGCATGGAGATGGTGGAGAAGCTTTCTCTCACCACAAGACCACATCCACATCCTTACTACATCCAATGGTTCAACAACAGCGGCAAGGTTAAGGTAACACGTACTGTTCGTGTGCATTTTAGTATCTCTACATATGCTGATTATGTTGATTGTGATGTGGTACCTATGCAAGCATGTTCCTTATTACTTGGTAGACCATGGCAATTTGATAAAAATTCTGTACACCATGGTAGAAACAATCACTATACTCTTGTTCATAAGGATAAAAATATTACTTTGCTTCCTATGACTCCTGATTCCATTTTGAAAGATGATATTAATAGAGTTAATAAAGCACAACAGGAGAAGAATAAGAGTGAAAATCAGATTGTGGCAAAAGAATTTGAGCAACAAATGAAGCCTAATAATAAACCATCTAGTGTTGCTTCTGAAATTAAATTGAAAAGTGCATGTTTATTTGCCACCAAATCTGATATTGATGAGCTAGATTTCAGCAAATCTGTTTGCTATGCTTTTGTGTGCAAAGAGGCATTATTTTCATTCGAGGACGTGCCTTCCTCTTTGCCTCCTGCTGTCACTAACATTTTGCAGGAGTTCGCTGACGTTTTTCCACAAGACGTGCCACCGGGATTACCGCCTATTCGAGGGATTGAGCATCAGATTGACTTAATTCCCGGTGCTTCACTGCCAAACCGTGCACCATACCGTACCAATCCAGAGGAGACGAAGGAGATTATGCGTCAAGTACAAGGGCTTCTCGACAAAGGTTATATACGTGAATCCCTTAGTCCTTGTGCTGTTCCTATTATTCTAGTGCCGAAAAAGGATGGTACATCACGTATGTGTGTTGATTGTAGAGGCATTAATAATATTACTATTCGTTATCGTCATCCTATTCCTAGGCTAGATGATATGCTTGATGAATTGAGTGGCTCTACAATATTCTCCAAAGTTGATTTGCGTAGTGGCTACCATCAAATTCGTATGAAATTGGGAGATGAATGGAAAACAGCATTTAAAACTAAGTTTGGATTATATGAGTGGTTAGTCATGCCTTTTGGGTTAACTAATGCACCTAGTACTTTCATGAGATTAATGAACGAAGTTTTACGTGCTTTCATTGGACGATTTGTGGTAGTTTACTTTGATGACATATTGATTTATAGCAGATCTTTGGAAGAACATTTGGAACATTTATGTGCTGTTTTTATTGCTCTACGTGATGCACGTTTGTTTGGTAACCTTGGGAAGTGCACCTTGATGAGGACATGACTACCTTGGATATGACCAAAAATATTGCATATATGCATATTTGTCAGGTGATTTCTAGTGCAAACTATTCAATAATCTATTTATGTTATCCAGAACAAAAATACTTCACACACTTTTGTGTTTTGTCTAATTGCAGGTGTATGGGACATTTGTACAATCCACATATGAAGATAAGGAAGAAAGAGATGTTTATTTGCTGTCCAAAAAGTTCTCTCACGTCACTTTTGGCCCAAGAGAAGATAGAGTCCAAGTCTCTCACGTTCTGGATTCAGATTCGGACTGCACAGACACACCTGACTCAAAACGCACACAAGTTTTTCATACGGACTCCGAATTGGGTGATTCTTTTTTTGTTGGAAACTAGATTTCGTGCACTTTCCAACCCAATTGGAATCACCTTCAAATTCGTTCGGAGCGTTGAGTTGTGGACGAAACAATCTGACGCTGCAGCAGAATCCGGGTCAAACTACAAGTCCAAAGGTGTTACATCACCTCCACTTGGGCCCATTGGCCTTGTACGACCTAGATTTAGTTTTAGGCTGCCTTGGGACGTCCTCCCACCTCCTTGGCCGCCACCCCTTGCTCCTATATAAGTAGATCCATCTAGTAGCTTTTCCTTGGGATTTGTTTAGTTAAAAGTTAGCCATTGCAACTTCGTGTACTTCGTTTGTGTCCAACGACCAGACCAAGACCGCTTACGGATCCCCACCATTATCAATACCTCATATATATTTGCAATATTCAGATTGCTTTATCATATTCTTGCTCGTTCTTCGATTGCTTGCAGGAATAGACCTTCGTGGTCAGGCTGACCGTGCTTCCGGCATCGTCAGTAACCTCAGGAGATTGGTTTAGCGATTGCTAAGGCGCAACGTCGTGCACATTTGTAGTCGGATCGTCAAAGTCGTCTCCACCAAATCGATAGTTATCATCTCATCGAAAGATCGGGACACCCTCGCCTCTATCAGCTGATTATGTTGATTGTGATGTGGTACCTATGCAAGCATGTTCCTTATTACTTGGTAGACCATGGCAATTTGATAAAAATTCTGTACACCATGGTAGAAACAATCACTATACTCTTGTTCATAAGGATAAAAATATTACTTTGCTTCCTATGACTCCTGATTCCATTTTGAAAGATGATATTAATAGAGCTAATAAAGCAAAACAGGAGACGAATAAGAGTGAAAATCAGATTGTGGCAAAAGAATTTGAGCAACAAATGAAGCCTAATAATAAACCATCTAGTGTTGCTTCTGAAATTAAATTGAAAAGTGCATGTTTATTTGCCACCAAATCTGATATTGATGAGCTAGATTTCAGCAAATCTGTTTGCTATGCTTTTGTGTGCAAAGAGGCATTATTTTCATTCGAGGACGTGCCTTCCTCTTTGCCTCCTGCTGTCACTAACATTTTGCAGGAGTTCGCTGACGTCTTTCCACAAGTCGTGCCACCGGGATTACCGCCTATTCGCGGGATTGAGCATCAGATTGACTTAATTCCCGGTGCTTCACTGCCAAACCGTGCACCATACCGTACCAATCCAGAGGAGACGAAGGAGATTATGCGCCAAGTACAAGAGCTTCTCGACAAAGGTTATATACGCGAATTCCTTAGTCCTTGTGCTGTTCCTATTATTCTAGTGCCGAAAAAGGATGGTACATCACGTATGTGTGTTGATTGTAGAGGCATTAATAATATTACTATTCGTTATCGTCATCCTATTCCTAGGCTAGATGATATGCTTGATGAATTGAGTGGCTCTACAATATTCTCCAAAGTTGATTTGCGTAGTGGCTACCATCAAATTCGTATGAAATTGGGAGATGAATGGAAAACAGCATTTAAAACTAAGTTTGGATTATATGAGTGGTTAGTCATGCCTTTTGGGTTAACTAATGCACCTAGTACTTTCATGAGATTAATGAACGAAGTTTTACGTGCTTTCATTGGACGATTTGTGGTAGTTTACTTTGATGACATATTGATTTATAGCAGATCTTTGGAGGAACATTTGGAACATTTACGTGCTGTTTTTATTGCTCTACGTGATGCACGTTTGTTTGGTAACCTTGGGTGATAGAGGCAAAGGTGTCCCGTCTTTCGATGAGATGGTGGATTTCGCTTTGGTGGAAGTCGACTTTGACGATCCGACTACGAACGTGCGAGGACGTCGCGCCTTAGCAATCGCTAAACCAACTCCGAGAGGTTATTGACCACGCCGGAGCACGATCAACCTGACCACGAGGGTCTGTTTCCTGCGAGCAAACAAAGAACAAGCAAGAAACTGAGATTGCAATCTGGATATTGCGAATATAAGATGAAAGCTTTATTGATCAAGGTGGGGTTCTGTGACGCCTTTGTCTGGTCGTTGAACACAAACGAAGTACGCGAAGTTGCAGCTATGGCGAACTTTTAATCTAAACAAAACCCAAGGTCTAAACGATGCCCTAAGGGCTGTATATATGGAGGAAGAGGGGGTGGATTTCGTGGCCCTTGGTGGAGGGGTCCGAAATCAACCCTATCTCTTGTTTTCCCACACATACGGACTCTAAAAATAGCCTATACTTATGTATTTCGAAATTACATGGGCCTGGCCCAATAATAAGGTGACGCAGCACCTAAAATAGCCTCGGGACGAAATTTATGAAGTGGCATCTTGTATATTTCGTCCAAGGCTTCATGCACACATTATGGTGGCTTCAAAGTCCTGAAATCATCACTTGTAACTCCGTTCTTGTTCCCCTTGCGCATGCCATCATCTCCATGCTTGTTCTTGCTCCAATGTTCATCCTTCTCCAAGCTAGGCCCTTCATTTGTAAGCAAAACAAATGTATCCAATTTAGGCAGCATCATATTCTCATGAACATTAGAATCATTACCAAGAAACGAAAGTACCTGATAATTTAGTTGGCGTGCACGAGCTCTAGTAATTGGTCCAGTATGTATAGCAGCAGGGGCTGTGGGTGTAACAATTGTATTGATGTCCTCATCATTAAGGTAACACGTACTGTTCGTGTGCATTTTAGTATCTCTACATATGCTGATTATGTTGATTGTGATGTGGTACCTATGCAAGCATGTTCCTTATTACTTGGTAGACCATGGCAATTTGATAAAAATTCTGTACACCATGGTAGAAACAATCACTATACTCTTGTTCATAAGGATAAAAATATTACTTTGCTTCCTATGACTCCTGATTCCATTTTGAAAGATGATATTAATAGAGCTAATAAAGCACAACAGGAGAAGAATAAGAGTGAAAATCAGATTGTGGCAAAATAATTTGAGCAACAAATGAAGCCTAATAATAAACCATCTAGTGTTGCTTCTGAAATTAAATTGAAAAGTGCATGTTTATTTGCCACCAAATCTGATATTGATGAGCTAGATTTCAGCAAATCTGTTTGCTATGCTTTTGTGTGCAAAGAGGCATTATTTTCATTCGAGGACGTGCCTTCCTCTTTGCCTCCTGCTGTCACTAACATTTTGCAGGAGTTCGCTGACGTTTTTCCACAAGACGTGCCACCGGGATTACCGCCTATTCGAGGGATTGAGCATCAGATTGACTTAATTCCCGGTGCTTCACTGCCAAACCGTGCACCATACCGTACCAATCCAGAGGAGACGAAGGAGATTATGCGTCAAGTACAAGGGCTTCTCGACAAAGGTTATATACGTGAATCCCTTAGTCCTTGTGCTGTTCCTATTATTCTAGTGCCGAAAAAGGATGGTACATCACGTATGTGTGTTGATTGTAGAGGCATTAATAATATTACTATTCGTTATCGTCATCCTATTCCTAGGCTAGATGATATGCTTGATGAATTGAGTGGCTCTACAATATTCTCCAAAGTTGATTTGCGTAGTGGCTACCATCAAATTCGTATGAAATTGGGAGATGAATGGAAAACAGCATTTAAAACTAAGTTTGGATTATATGAGTGGTTAGTCATGCCTTTTGGGTTAACTAATGCACCTAGTACTTTCATGAGATTAATGAACGAAGTTTTACGTGCTTTCATTGGACGATTTGTGGTAGTTTACTTTGATGACATATTGATTTATAGCAGATCTTTGGAAGAACATTTGGAACATTTATGTGCTGTTTTTATTGCTCTACGTGATGCACGTTTGTTTGGTAACCTTGGGAAGTGCACCTTTTGCACCGACCGAGTATCTTTTCTTGGCTATGTTGTTACTCCACAGGGAATTGAAGTTGATAAAGCCAAGATTGAAGCTATTGAGAGTTGGCCGCAGCCCAAAACAGTCACACAAGTGAGGAGTTTTCTTGGCCTCGCTGGATTTTATAGGCGTTTTGTGAGAGATTTCAGCACCATTGCTGCACCTCTCAATGAGCTTACAAAGAAAGATGTGCCTTTTCTTTGGGGTACCGCACAGGAAGAAGCCTTCACGGTATTGAAAGATAAGTTGACACATGCTCCTTTACTCCAACTTCCTGATTTTAATAAGACTTTTGAGCTTGAATGTGATGCTAGTGGAATTGGATTAGGAGGTGTGTTATTACAAGATGGCAAACCTATTGCATACTTTTCTGAAAAATTGAGTGGGCCTAGTCTGAATTATTCTACTTATGATAAAGAATTATATGCTCTTGTTCGGACTTTAGAAACATGGCAACATTATTTATGGCCCAAAGAATTTGTTATACATTCTGATCATGAATCTTTGAAACATATTAAAAGTCAAGCTAAACTGAATCGTAGACATGCTAAATGGGTTGAATTCATTGAGACTTTTCCTTATGTCATTAAACACAAGAAGGGAAAAGAAAATGTTATTGCTGATGCATTGTCTTGCCGCTATACTATGCTTTCACAACTTGACTTCAAAATATTTGGTTTGGAGACCATCAAAGATCAATATGTGCATGATGCTGATTTTAAAGATGTAATGCAGAATTGTAAAGACGGAAGAATGTGGAACAAGTTCTCGTTAACGATGGATTTGTGTTTCGTGCTAACAAGCTATGCATTCCAGCTAGCTCCGTTCGTCTTTTGTTGTTGCAGGAGGCGCATGGAGGAGGATTAATGGGACACTTTGGCGTGAAGAAGACGGAGGACGTACTTGCTACACATTTCTTTTGGCCAAAGATGAGACGGGATGTTGAGCGTTTTATTGCTCGATGCATTACATGTCAAAAAGCTAAGTCACGACTCAATCCTCATGGTTTATATATGCCTTTGCCTGTACCTAGTGTTCCTTGGGAGGATATATCTATGGACTTTGTTTTAGGTTTACCTCGAACAAAGAAGGGGAGGGATAGCATATTTGTTGTCGTGGATAGATTCTCGAAAATGGCACACTTTATACCATGTCATAAAAGCGATGATGCTGTTAATGTTGCTGATTTGTTCTTTCGTGAAATTATTCGCTTGCATGGTGTGCCAAATACTATTGTTTCAGATCGTGATACTAAATTTCTTAGCGACTTTTGGAGATGTTTATGGGCTAAGTTGGGGACTAAACTTCTTTTTAGTACTACTTGTCACCCCCAAACTGATGGACAAACTAAAGTAGTCAATAGAACGTTGTCTACTATGCTTAGGGCTGTTTTGAAGAATAATAAGAAAATGTGATGAGGACATCAATACAATTGTTACACCCACAGCCCCTGCTGCTATACATACTGTACCAATTACTAGAGCTCGTGCACGCCAACTAAATTACCAGGTACTTTCGTTTCTTGGTAATGATTTTAATGTTCATGAGAATATGATGCTGCCTAAATTGGATACATTTGTTTTGCTTACAAGTGAAGGGCCTAGCTTGGAGAAGGATGAACATTGGAGCAAGAACAAGCATGGAGATGATGGCATGCGCAAGGGGAACAAGAACGGAGTTACAAGTGATGATTTCAGGACTTTGAAGCCACCATAATGGGTGCATGAAGCCTTGGACGAAATATACAAGATGCCACTTCATAAATTTCGTCCCGAGGCTATTTTAGGTGCTGCGTCACCTTATTATTGGGCCAGGCCCATGTAATTTCGAAATACATAAGTATAGGCTATTTTTAGAGTCCGTATGTGTGGGGAAACAAGAGATAGGGTTGATTTCGGACCCCTCCACCAAGGGCCACGAAATTCCCCCCTCTTCCTCCATATATACAGCCCTTAGGGCATCGTTTAGACTTGGGGGTTTTGTTTAGATTAAAAGTTCGCCATAGCTGCAACTCCGCGTACTTCGTTTGTGTTCAACGACCAGACAAAGACGTCACAGAACCCCACCTTGATCAATAAAGCTTTCATCTTATATTCGCAATATCCAGATTGCAATCTTAGTTTCTTGCTTGTTCTTCGTTTGCTCGCAGGAAATAGACCCTCGTGGTCAGGTTGATCGTGCTCCGGCGTGGTCAATAACCTCTCGGAGTTGGTTTAGCGATTGCTAAGGCGCGACGTCCTAGCACGTTCGTAGTCGGATCGTCAAAGTCGACTTCCACCAAAGCGAAATCCATCATATCATCGAAAGACGGGACACCTCCGCCTCTATCAAGTTTTCTTGGCCTCGTTGGATTCTATAGGCGTTTTGTGAGAGATTTCAGCACCATTGCTGCACCTCTCAATGAGCTTACAAAGAAAGATGTGCCTTTTCTTTGGGGTACCGCACAGGAAGAAGCCTTCACGGTATTGAAAGATAAGTTGACACATGCTCCTTTACTCCAACTTCCTGATTTTAATAAGACTTTTGAGCTTGAATGTGATGCTAGTGGAATTGGATTAGGAGGTGTTTTATTACAAGATGGCAAACCTGTTGCATACTTTTCTGAAAAATTGAGTGGGCCTAGTCTGAATTATTCTACTTATGATAAAGAATTATATGCTCCTGTTCGGACTTTAGAAACATGGCAACATTATTTATGGCCCAAAGAATTTGTTATACATTCTGATCATGAATCTTTGAAACATATTAAATGTCAAGCTAAACTGAATCGTAGACATGCTAAATGGGTTGAATTCATTGAGACTTTCCCTTATGTCATTAAACACAAGAAGGGAAAAGAAAATGTTATTGCTGATGCATTGTCTCGTCGCTATACTATGCTTTCACAACTTGACTTCAAAATATTTGGTTTGGAGACCATCAAAGATCAATATGCGCATGATGCTGATTTTAAAGATGTAATGCAGAATTGTAAAGAAGGAAGAATGTGGAACAAGTTTGTTGTTAATGATGGATTTGTGTTTTGTGCTAACAAGCTATGCATTCCAGCTAGCTCCGTTCGTCTTTTGTTGTTGCAGGAGGCGCATGGAGGAGCATTAATGGGACACTTTGGCGTGAAGAAGACGGAGGACGTACTTGCTACACATTTCTTTTGGCCAAAGATGAGACGGGATGTTGAGCGTTTTATTGCTCGCTGCACTACATGTCAAAAAGCTAAGTCACGACTCAATCCTCATGGTTTATATATGCCTTTGCCTGTACCTAGTGTTCCTTGGGAGGATATATCTATGGACTTTGTTTTAGGTTTACCTCGAACAAAGAAGGGGAGGGATAGCATATTTGTTGTCGTGGATAGATTCTCGAAAATGGCACACTTTATACCATGTCGTAAAAGCGATGATGCTGTTAATGTTGCTGATTTGTTCTTTCGTGAAATTATTCGCTTGCATGGTGTGCCAAATACTATTGTTTCAGATCGTGATACTAAATTTCTTAGCCACTTTTGGAGATGTTTATGGGCTAAGTTGGGGACTAAACTGCTTTTTAGTACTACTTGTCACCCCCAAACTGATGGACAAACTGAAGTAGTCAATAGAACGTGGTCTACTATGCTTAGGGCTGTTTTGAAGAATAATAAGAAAATGTGGGAGGAATGCTTGCCTCATATTGAATTTGCTTATAATCGTTCATTGCATTCTACTACTAAGATGTGCCCTTTTGAAGTTGTGTATGGTTTCCTACCTCGTGCACCTATTGATTTGTTGCCTCTTCCATCTTCGGAGAAGGTTAATTTTGATGCTAAACAACGTGCTGAATTGATTTTAAAAATGCATGAGTTAACTAAGGAAAACATTGAGCGTATGAATGCTAAATATAAACTTGCTGGAGATAAGGGTAGAAAACATGTTGTGTTTGCACCTGGAGATCTTGTTTGGTTACATTTGCGTAAGGATAGATTTCCTGATTTGCGCAAATCAAAGCTAATGCCACGTGCTGATGGTCCCTTTAAGGTGTTAGTGAAAATAAATGATAATGCATATAAACTTGAGTTGCCTGCAGATTTTGGGGTTAGTCCCACTTTTAACATTGCAGATTTGAAGCATTATGTGGGTGAGGAAGATGAACTTCCGTCGAGGACGACTTCATTTCAAGAAGGGGAGGATGATGAGGACATCAATACAATTGTTACACCCACAGCCCCTGCTGCTATACATACTGGACCAATTACTAGAGCTCGTGCACGCCAACTAAATTATCAGGTACTTTCGTTTCTTGGTAATGATTCTAATGTTCATGAGAATATGATGCTGCCTAAATTGGATACATTTGTTTTGCTTACAAATGAAGGGCCTAGCTTGGAGAAGGATGAACATTGGAGCAAGAACAAGCATGGAGATGATGGCATGCGCAAGGGGAACAAGAACGGAGTTACAAGTGATGATTTCAGGACTTCGAAGCCACCATAATGTGTGCATGAAGCCTTGGACGAAATATACAAGATGCCACTTCATAAATTTCGTCCCGAGGCTATTTTAGGTGCTGCGTCACCTTATTATTGGGCCAGGCCCATGTAATTTCGAAATACATAAGTATAGGCTATTTTTAGAGTCCGTATGTGTGGGGAAACAAGAGATAGGGTTGATTTCGGACCCCTCCACCAAGGGCCACGAAATTCCCCCCTCTTCCTCCATATATACAGCCCTTAGGGCATCGTTTAGACTTTGGGTTTTGTTTAGATTAAAAGTTCGCCATAGCTGCAACTTCGCGTACTTCGTTTGTGTTCAACGACCAGACAAAGGCGTCACAGAACCCCACCTAGATCAATAAAGCTTTCATCTTATATTCGCAATATCCAGATTGCAATCTTAGTTTCTTGCTTGTTCTTCGTTTGCTCGCAGGAAACAGACCCTCGTGGTCAGGTTGATCGTGCTCCGGCGTGGTCAATAACCTCTCGGAGTTGGTTTAGCGATTGCTAAGGCGCGACGTCCTCGCACGTTCGTAGTCGGATCGTCAAAGTCGACTTCCACCAAAGCGAAATCCACCATCTCATCGAAAGACGGGACACCTCCGCCTCTATCATAAGGATAAAAATATTACTTTGCTTCCTATGACTCCTGATTCCATTTTGAAAGATGATATTAATAGAGCTAATAAAGCACAACAGGAGAAGAATAAGAGTGAAAATCAGATTGTGGCAAAAGAATTTGAGCAACAAATGAAGCCTAATAATAAACCATCTAGTGTTGCTTCTGAAATTAAATTGAAAAGTGCATGTTTATTTGCCACCAAATCTGATATTGATGAGCTAGATTTCAGCAAATCTGTTTGCTATGCTTTTGTGTGCAAAGAGGCATTATTTTCATTCGAGGACGTGCCTTCCTCTTTGCCTCCTGCTGTCACTAACATTTTGCAGGAGTTCGCTGACGTTTTTCCACAAGACGTGCCACCGGGATTACCGCCTATTCGAGGGATTGAGCATCAGATTGACTTAATTCCCGGTGCTTCACTGCCAAACCGTGCACCATACCGTACCAATCCAGAGGAGACGAAGGAGATTATGCGTCAAGTACAAGGGCTTCTCGACAAAGGTTATATACGTGAATCCCTTAGTCCTTGTGCTGTTCCTATTATTCTAGTGCCGAAAAAGGATGGTACATCACGTATGTGTGTTGATTGTAGAGGCATTAATAATATTACTATTCGTTATCGTCATCCTATTCCTAGGCTAGATGATATGCTTGATGAATTGAGTGGCTCTACAATATTCTCCAAAGTTGATTTGCGTAGTGGCTACCATCAAATTCGTATGAAATTGGGAGATGAATGGAAAACAGCATTTAAAACTAAGTTTGGATTATATGAGTGGTTAGTCATGCCTTTTGGGTTAACTAATGCACCTAGTACTTTCATGAGATTAATGAACGAAGTTTTACGTGCTTTCATTGGACGATTTGTGGTAGTTTACTTTGATGACATATTGATTTATAGCAGATCTTTGGAAGAACATTTGGAACATTTATGTGATGTTTTTATTGCTCTACGTGATGCACGTTTGTTTGGTAACCTTGGGAAGTGCACCTTTTGCACCGACCGAGTATCTTTTCTTGGCTATGTTGTTACTCCATAGGGAATTGAAGTTGATAAAGCCAAGATTGAAGCTATTGAGAGTTGGCCGCAGCCCAAAACGGTCACACAAGTGAGGAGTTTTCTTGGCCTCGCTGGCTTCTATGGGCGTTTTGTGAGAGATTTCAGCACCATTGCTGCACCTCTCAACGAGCTTACAAAGAAGGATGTGCCTTTTGTTTGGGGTACCGCACAGGAAGAAGCCTTCATGGTATTGAAAGATAAGTTGACACATGCTCCTTTACTCCAACTTCTTGATTTTAATAAGACTTTTGAGCTTGAATGTGATGCTAGTGGAATTGGATTAGGAGGTGTGTTATTACAAGATGGCAAACCTGTTGCATACTTTTCTGAAAAATTGAGTGGGCCTAGTCTGAATTATTCTACTTATGATAAAGAATTATATGCTCTTGTTCGGACTTTAGAAACATGGCAACATTATTTATGGCCCAAAGAATTTGTTATACATTTTGATCATGAATCTTTGAAACATATTACAAGTCAAGCTAAACTGAATCGTAGACATGCTAAATGGGTTGAATTCATTGAGACTTTCCCTTATGTCATTAAACACAAGAAGGGAAAAGAAAATGTTATTGCTGATGCATTGTCTCGTCGCTATACTATGCTTTCACAACTTGACTTCAAAATATTTGGTTTGGAGACCATCAAAGATCAATATGTGCATGATGCTGATTTTAAAGATGTAATGCAGAATTGTAAAGAAGGAAGAATGTGGAACAAGTTTGTCGTTAACAATGGATTTGTGTTTCGTGCTAACAAGCTATGCATTCCAGCTAGCTCCGTTCGTCTTTTGTTGTTGCAGGAGGCGCATGGAGGAGGATTAATGGGACACTTTGGCGTGAAGAAGACGGAGGACGTACTTGCTACACATTTCTTTTGGCCAAAGATGAGACGGGATGTTGAGCGTTTTATTGCTTGATGCACTACATGTCAAAAAGCTAAGTCACGACTCAATCCTCATGGTTTATATATGCCTTTGCCTGTACCTAGTGTTCCTTGGGAGGATATATCTATGGACTTTGTTTTAGGTTTACCTCGAACAAAGAAGGGGAGGGATAGCATATTTGTTGTCGTGGATAGATTCTCGAAAATGGCACACTTTATACCATGTCATAAAAGCGATGATGCTGTTAATTTTGCTGATTTGTTCTTTCGTGAAATTATTCGCTTGCATGGTGTGCCAAATACTATTGTTTCAGATCGTGATACTAAATTTCTTAGCCACTTTTGGAGATGTTTATGGGCTAAGTTGGGGACTAAACTGCTTTTTAGTACTACTTGTCACCCCCAAACTGATGGACAAACTGAAGTAGTCAATAGAACGTTGTCTACTATGCTTAGGGCTGTTCTGAAGAATAATAAGAAAATGTGGGAGGAATGCTTGCCTCATATTGAATTTGCTTATAATCGTTCATTGCATTCTACTACTAAGATGTGCCCTTTTGAAGTTGTGTATGGTTTCCTACCTCGTGCACCTATTGATTTGTTGCCTCTTCCATCTTCGGAGAAGGTTAATTTTGATGCTAAACAACGTGCTGAATTGATTTTAAAAATGCATGAGTTAACTAAGGAAAACATTGAGCGTATGAATGCTAAATATTAACTTGCTGGAGATAAGGGTAGAAAACATGTTGTGTTTGCACCTGGAGATCTTGTTTGGTTACATTTGCGTAAGGATAGATTTCCTGATTTGCCCAAATCAAAGTTAATGCCACGTGCTGATGGTCCCTTTAAGGTGTTAGAGAAAATAAATGATAATGCATATAAACTTGAGCTGCCTGCAGATTTTGGGGTTAGTCCCACTTTTAACATTGCAGATTTGAAGCCTTATTTGGGTGAGGAAGATGAACTTCCGTCGAGGACGACTTCATTTCAAGAAGGGGAGGATGATGAGGACATCAATAAAATTGTTACACCCACAGCCCCTGCTGCTATACATACTGGACCAATTACTAGAGCTCGTGCACGCCAACTAAATTACCAGGTACTTTCGTTTCTTGGTAATGATTTTAATGTTCATGAGAATATGATGCTGCCTAAATTGGATACATTTGTTTTGCTTACAAATGAAGGGCCTAGCTTGGAGAAGGATGAACATTGGAGCAAGAACAAGCATGGAGATGATGGCATGCACAAGGGGAACAAGAACAGAGTTACAAGTGATGATTTCAGGACTTTGAAGCCACCATAATGGGTGCATGAAGCCTTGGACGAAATATACAAGATGCCACTTCATAAATTTCGTCCCGAGGCTAGTTTAGGTGCTGCGTCACCTTATTATTGGGCCAGGCCCATGTAATTTCGAAATACATAAGTATAGGCTATTTTTAGAGTCCGTATGTGTGGGGAAACAAGAGATAGGGTTGATTTCGGACCCCTCCACCAAGGGCCACGAAATTCCCCCCCCTCTTCCTCCATATATACAGCCCTTAGGGTATCGTTTAGACTTTGGGTTTTGTTTAGATTATAAGTTCGCCATAGCTGCAACTTCGCGTACTTCGTTTGTGTTCAACGACCAGACAAAGGCGTCACAGAACCCCACCTTGATCAATAAAGCTTTCATCTTATATTCGCAATATCCAGATTGCAATCTCAGTTTCTTGCTTGTTCTTCGTTTGCTCGCAGGAAACAGACCCTCGTGGTCAGGTTGATCGTGCTCCGGCGTGGTCAATAACCTCTCGGAGTTGGTTTAGCGATTGCTAAGGCGCGACGTCCTCGCACATTCGTAGTCGGATCGTCAAAGTCGACTTCCACCAAAGCGAAACCCACCATCTCATCGAAAGACGGGACACCTTTGCCTCTATCAAAATGTGGGAGGAATGCTTGCCTCATATTGAATTTGCTTATAATCGTTCATTGCATTCTACTACTAAGATGTGCCCTTTTGAAGTTGTGTATGGTTTCCTACCTCGTGCACCTATTGATTTGTTGCCTCTTCCATCTTCGGAGAAGGTTAATTTTGATGCTAAACAACGTGCTAAATTGATTTTAAAAATGCATGAGTTAACTAAGGAAAACATTGAGCGTATGAATGCTAAATATAAACTTGCTGGAGATAAGGGTAGAAAACATGTTGTGTTTGCACCTGGAGATCTTGTTTGGTTACATTTGCGTAAGGATAGATTTCCTGATTTGCGCAAATCAAAGCTAATGCCATGTGCTGATGGTCCCTTTAAGGTGTTAGAGAAAATAAATGATAATGCATATAAACTTGAGCTGCCTGCAGATTTTAGGGTTAGTCCCACTTTTAACATTGCAGATTTGAAGCCTTATTTGGGTGAGGAAGATGAGTTTCCGTCGATGACGACTTTATTTCAAGAAGGGGAGGATGATGAGGACATCAATACCATTGTTACACCCACAGCCCCTACTGCTACATATACGGGACCAATTACTAGAGCTCGCGCACGCCAATTAAATTATCAGGTACTTTCGTTTCTTGGTAATGATTCTAATGTTCATGAGAATATGATGCTGCCTAAATTGGATACATTTGTTTTGCTTACAAATGAAGGGCCTAGCTTGGAGAAGGATGAACATTGGAGCAAGAACAAGCATGGAGATGATGCCATGCGCAAGGGGAACAAGAACGGAGTTACAAGTGATGATTTCAGGACTTTGAAGCCACCATAATGGGTGCATGAAGCCATGGACGAAATATACAAGATGCCACTTCATAAATTTGGTCCCGAGGCTATTTTAGGTGCTGCGTCACCTTATTATTGGGCCAGGCCCATGTAATTTCGAAATACATAAGTATAGGCTATTTTTAGAGTCCGTATGTGTGGGGAAACAAGAGATAGGGTTGATTTCGGACCCCTCCAGCAAGGGCCACGAAATTCCCCCCTCTTCCTCCATATATACAGCCCTTAGGGCATCGTTTAGACTTTGGGTTTTGTTTAGATTAAAAGTTCGCCATAGCTGCAACTTCGCGTACTTCGTTTGTGTTCAACGACCAGACAAAGGCGTCACAGAACCCCACCTTGATCAATAAAGCTTTCATCTTATATTCGCAATATCCAGATTGCAATCTTAGTCTCTTGCTTGTTCTTCGTTTGCTCGCAGGAAACAGACCCTCGTGGTCAGGTTGATCGTGCTCCGGCGTGGTCAATAACCTCTCGGAGTTGGTTTAGCGATTGCTAAGGCGCGACGTCCTCGCACGTTCGTAGTCGGATCGTCAAAGTCGACTTCCACCAAAGCGATATCCATCATCTCATCGAAAGACGGGACACCTTTGCCTCTATCAGATCGCGATAATTCTTTCTCCTTGATTTTTCTCTCTGAAAATAGGAATTTAAAGTGTAAGGGTTGAGGTCTGCGGGGCCACCAGGTGGGTACATGTAACACCCACGATGCGGCTATATCTCCCACGTGTCGGAGCACGACTTAGAGGCATAACCACATTGTAGGCATGTCGCAAGAGGGGTAATCTTTACACATCCCATGTACTGAATAAGAAAGAGGTACAGAGTTGGCTTACAATCGCCACTTCACACAATACATAAATATATCATTACATCATCCAGAGCACAATCAAGGTCCGACTACGGAACCAAAATAAAGACAACCCCAAATGCATAAGATCCCCGATCGCCCCAACTGGCTCCACTACTGATCGTCTGGAAAGAAAACGTAGTAACGTCCTGAGTCCTCGTCGAACTCCCACTTGAGTTCAGTCGCATCCCCTGGAGTGGCATCATCGGCACCTGCATCTAGTTTTTGAAGTAATCTGTGAGTCACGGGGACTCAGCAATCTCACACCCTTGCGATCAAGACTATTTAAGCTTATGTGTAGGGGAAAGGTATGAGGTGGAGCTGCAGCAAGCACTAGCATATATGGTGACTAACTTACGCAAATGAGAGCGAGAAGAGAAGGCAAAGCACGGTCGAGAATCTATTATCAAGAAGTGATCCTAGAACTACTTACGTTCAAGCATAACACGAGACCGTGTTCTCTTCCCGGACTCCGCCGAAAAGAGACCATCACGGTTACACACGCTGTTGACTCATTTTTAATTAAGTTAAGTTTCAGGTTCTCTACAACCGGACATTAACAAATTCTCATCTGCCCATAACCATGGGCACGACTTTCGAAAGTTCAAAACCCTGCAGGGGTGTCCCAAGTTAGCACATCATAAGCTCTCACGGTCAACGAAGGATATTCCTTCTCCCAGGACGACCCGCTCAGACTCGGAATCCCGGTTACAAGACATTTCGACAATGGTAAAACAAGACCAGCAAAGCCGCCCGATGTGCCGACAAATCCCGATAGGAGTCACACGTATCTCGTTCTCAGGGCACACCGGATAGGTCAAGCTACGAGTAAAACCAAACCTCACCCTTAAGTCCGCGGAACCCAAGGGAAATAGGCTTAGGTGGCAAATGGTAAAACCAAGGTTGGGCCTTGCTAGAGGAGTTTTATTCAAGGCGAACTGTCAAGTGGTTCCCATTATAACCCAACCACGTAAGGAACGCAAAATCAAGGAACATAACACCAGTATGACGGAAACTAGGGCGGCAAGAGTGGAACAAAACACCAGGCATAAGGCCGAGCCTTCCACCCGTTACCAAGTATATAGGTGCATTAAAGTAAACAAGATATAATAACGATATCCCAACAATAAACATGCTCCAACAAGGAACAAACTCCAATCTTCACCTGCAACTAGCAACGCTATAAGAGGGACTGAGCAAAGCGGTAACATAGCCAAACAACTGTTTGCTAGGACAAGGTCGGTTAGAGGTTTGACATGGCAATATGGGAGGCATGATGAAGCATGTGGTAGCTATCGCGGCATAGGCATAGCAATAGAGTGAGCAACTAGCAAGCAAAGATAGAAGTGATTTTGAGGGTATGGTCATCTTGCCTGCAAAGTTCTCCGAGTTGACGTAAGCTTGATCCTTGTAAGTGTACTCAACGGGTTGCTCGACCATGTACTCGTCTCCTGGCTCTACCCAAAACAAGAACACAAGCAAAGGGAACCACAATCAACCACGGTGCAATGCACAAGCAACATGATGCAAAACATGGCATGATATGCGGGTGTGATATGCAATGCATATGCGTGCTCCGGAAGAAAAGATTGAACCAGGCCTCAACTTGGCAAACCAATAGCGCCACTGGAAAGATGAGTTGATTTTAGTCGAAATCGATATAAAGATCACCGGAATCGAATGCACGGTTTGCAAATGGCAAGCAAAACAATAATGGCACTATTCTGTGATTAACAACACAATGCCATCTAGAATGCAACAAGAAAATGAGCTACTACACTCTAACAAAGCAACAAAGCACATGTCAGTGACCCACTCAAGATGCTTGACAAAAGATGAACACTGAGCTTGATGAGGACATCTGATAGAGGCGGAGGTGTCCCGTCTTTCGATGAGATGGTGGATTTTGCTTTGGTGGAAGTCGACTTTGACGATCCGACTACGAACGTGCGAGGACGTCGCGCCTTAGCAATCGCTAAACCAACTCCGAGAGGTTATTGACCACGCCGGAGCACGATCAACCTGACCACGAGGGTCTGTTTCCTGCGAGCAAACAAAGAACAAGCAAGAAACTAAGATTGCAATCTGGATATTGCGAATATAAGATGAAAGCTTTATTGATCAAGGTGGGGTTCTGTGACGCCTTTGTCTGGTTGTTGAACACAAACGAAGTACGCGAAGTTGCAGCTATGGCGAACTTTTAATCTAAACAAAACCCAAAGTCTAAACGATGCCCTAAGGGCTGTATATATGGAGGAAGAGGGGGGAATTTCGTGGCCCTTGGTGGAGGGGTCCGAAATCAACCCTATCTCTTGTTTCCCCACACATACGGACTCTAAAAATAGCCTATACTTATGTATTTCGAAATTACTTGGGCCTGGCCCAATAATAAGGTGACGCAGCACCTAAAATAGCCTCGGGACGAAATTTATGAAGTGGCATCTTGTATATTTCGTCCAAGGCTTCATGCACCCATTATGGTGGCTTCAAAGTCCTGAAATCATCACTTGTAACTCCGTTCTTGTTTCCCTTTGGAGGATGGAGGGGGTTTGGATGGGTTTTGGGCCACTTTGGAGGGGTGTTGGGCTGCAACACACACGAGGCCTTTACGATTCCTCGGCTAACCGTTGGAGTGTCAAACGAACTCCAAATGGCACGAAACTTGACAGGCGGTCTACCGGTAGCATACCAAGGCCGCTTGGCAAATCTCAGGCCAATCCGAGAACGTTTAACACCTGCACACGAAAAGAGGCAAAATGGGGACGCCGGAGGACATAGGAGTGCCAGAATGCAAAACGGACAACGGGCAAAATGCCCAGATGCCTGAGAGGAACACGTATGCAAATGCGATACACATGATGACATGATATGAGATGCATGACATGGAAAAAATGCAAAACGGAGACAAAACCCAACCACGAGGGAATATCATAACTTAGTGCCGAAAATGGCAAGAGTTGGAATACAAATATGGCAAGTTACATACGGGGCGTTACAACACTCCACCACTACGAAAGGATCTCGTCCCGAGATATAGGACTAGAAAAACTCCAAATATTTAGAATGGAGGTGGTCCTCGCGTTCCCAGGTGGCTTCTCATTCGGAATGATGTGACCACTTCACTTTCAGGAATTTGATAGACTTGTTGCGAGTCTTGCGCTCAGTTTCTTTAAGAATAGCAACGGGATGCTCATGATAAGATAGGTCTTCTTGGAGATCAATCTCTTCGAAGTTGATGGTCCGGTCAGGAGTCTTGAAACACTTGCGGAGCTAAGACACGTGAAACATGTCATGCACGTTTGCAAAGTTGGACGGAAGCTCAAGTTGATAGGCGAGATCGCCTCTTTTGCCAATGATCTTGAAAGGACCCATGTATCTAGGGGAAAGCTTCCCTTTAATACCGAAGTGACGAGTACCTTTCATTGGAGAGATGCAGAGGTAGACATGGTCTCCGATCTCGAAAGCCAAGTCACGATGCTTGCTATCATAATAACTCTTCTGGCGCGATTGCGCGGCTTTGAGATTTTCACGAATGACTTTGCACATTTCTTCAGCCTCTGTGATCAAGTCATTGCCAAGAAGTTGGCGTTCACCAGTCTCTGACCAGTTAAGAGGAGTACGACACTTTCTGCCATAGAGAATCTCGAATGGGGCCTTGCCCGAACTCGCTTGGAAGCTGTTGTTGTAGGAGAACTCGG
The DNA here is from genome assembly GCF_002162155.2 of Triticum dicoccoides. Taxonomy (NCBI): domain Eukaryota; kingdom Viridiplantae; phylum Streptophyta; class Magnoliopsida; order Poales; family Poaceae; genus Triticum; species Triticum dicoccoides. The sequence goes on along the minus strand of NW_021244983.1, from coordinate 16,047 downwards.
CATATGGAAGACAATCTTCCCACTTCATACCGAAAGAGATGACACATGCCCTGAGCATATCTTCAAGAATTTGATTTACTCGCTCGACTTGTCCACTAGTTTGAGGATGAAAGGCTATGCTGAAGAGAATGTTGGTGCCCATAGCCTTCTGGAAGGAATCCTAGAACTTAGAAGTAAAGATGCTTCCACGATCTGAAGATATCAACTGCGGAATGCCGTGCAAGGAGACAATCCTGGAGGTATATAGCTCTGCCAACTGAGCTGTTGTGATCGATTCTTTGATAGGAAGAAAATGAGCCACTTTAGTGAGCTTGTCGATGACAACGAAGATAGCATCATTGCCATGCTTGGACTTGGGAAATCCAGACACGAAGTCCATCTCAATATGATCAAACTTCCATTCTGGAATGGCAAGAGGTTGGAGGAGACCAGCTGGTTGTTGGTGTTCTGCTTTCACTCTTCTGCAGACATCACATTCATTCACGAACTGAGCAATCTCGCGCTTCATTCGAGTCCACCAGTACGACTGCTTGAGGTCATGGAACATCTTTGTACTTCCAGGATGAATAGATAGGAGTGAATTGTGAGCCTCGTTCATAATGACTTTATGAAGGTCACCCTTAGGAACAACAATGCGATCCTCGAAGAAAAGATTATCTTTGTCATCAAGGCGATAGCACTAGTACTTGGGTTGGCTCTTGGCAATCCCAATCTTCACCTTCTTCACCATGGCATCAAGAAGTTGAGCCTCACGAATATGATCTTCCAAAGTAGGAGAGACTTGGAGGTTGGCAAGGAATCCTTGAGGAACAACTTGGAGATTAAGTTTGCGGAAAGCTTCACAAAGATCCGGTTGGTAGGGCTTGAGAATCAAACTGTTGCAGTAAGCCTTCCTGCTCAAAGCGTCAGCAATGGCATTGTCCTTGCCTGGAGTATATACAATACTCGGATTATACGCTTGAATCATTTCGACCCAACGAGTCTGCCTGAGGTTGAGGTTGGGTTGAGTGAAGATGTACTTGAGACTCTTATGATCAGTGAAGATGTCCACTTTTCTTCCCAACAAGAGATGTCTCCATGTTAAAAGAGCATGGACAACCGCCGCCAACTTGAGGTCATGAGTGGGGTAGTTCTTTTTGTTGGGCTTCAACTGGCGAGAGGTATAGGGGACAACTTTCTTCTCTTGCATCAACACAGCACCGAGACCTTGCAGGGAAGCATCACAGAAAACCTCGAATGGTTTGGATTCATCAGGAGTCAGAACTAGAGCTGTGACTAACTTCTCTTTGAGGGTGTTGAAAGTGATGTCACATTCAGGCGTCCAGACATACTTCACAAGCTTCTGGAGAAGGTTGGAAAGATGCTTCGCGATCTTAGAGAAATTCTCAACGAACCTTCGACAATAGCTTGCGAGCCCAAGGAAGCTGCGGAGTTGCTTCACATTCTTAGGTGGTTCCCAATTCACAATTGCAGACACCTTCTCAGGATTAAAAGCTATGCCCTTGGCGGAGATGATGTGCCCAAGGTAGAGAATCTCATCGAGCCAAAACTCGCACTTTGAAAACTTCGCATAGAACTGATGTTCTCTGAGTTTGTCCAGCACCAACCTCATGTGCTTGGCATGATCCTCCTTGTTCTTGGAAAAGACCAAAATGTCATCGAGATAGACCAAGACGAAGTCATTTGTGTAGGGGTTGAAGATGAAGTTCATCATGCGAGAGAATGTTGGAGGAGCATTGACAAGGCCGAAAGACATGACAGTGTATTCATAGGAACCATAGCTTGTTCTGAATGATGTCTTGGGGATGTCTTGTTCATGAATGCGGATCTGATGATAGCCCATACGGAGGTCAAGCTTGGAGAATACTTGAGCACCCTTGAGTTGTTCGAAAAGCTCATTGATGTTGGGAAGTGGGTACTTGTTCTTTATGGTATTCTTGTTCAATGGACGGTAGTCGACACAAAGTCGGTCCGTTCCATCCTTCTTCTTGACAAAAAGAACACCACAACCCCATGGAGAAGAACTTGGTCGGATAAGACCCATACGCTCTTGTATATCAAGTTGTTTCTTCAGCTCCTTCAACTCTTCAGGTCCAAGCTTGTAAGGACGTTTGCAAACAGGTTCCGTGCTAGGCTCGAGATCAATGACGAATTCAATTGGCCGGTGAGGAGGCATTCCTGGAAGCTCTTCTGGAAAAACGTCTTGATATTCACAAACGACTGGAATTTGAGAGATGGCATTCAACTCGCCCTTCTCATTGAGAGAAAACAGTCGAATGGTATCATCACGAGCGGCAAAGACGATCACATCCGCAGACGAATGTGTCAATTGAATCTGCCTGGCAGCACAATCTAGTTGAGGCTTGTGCTTAGAAAGCCAGTCCATTCAGAGAATAAGGTCAATATCCGAGTCACGAAGAACAATTGGAGAGGACAGAAATTTGTAGTCGCCCATCTCGATTGACACATCAGGAGCTATCATGCTAGAGCTCAAACGTTTACCCGGAGAAATGACAGCCATGGGTTTAGCCAAAAGTGAAGTATTGAAGTCATGTTTGGCAAAAACGGTCTTGACATGAAACAATGCGAAGCACCAGTATCAAAAAGAACTCTTGCAGGAATATAGTTAACTGGAAGGTTACCCATGATCACTTCTGAAGAGTCCTCTGCCTGAGCTGCATTCATCAAGTTGACCTTAGCATGCTTGGGATTATGCTTGACCACTGCATTGCTGGCAGATCTCACAGGAGGAGGAGGCGGAAGACGCCTCTGGTTGAAGCATTTGTTTGCATAGTGACCCTTCTGCTGACACTTGTTGCACGTAACCTCTGAGAGCGGCCGGTGATACGGAGCACTTGACCTTGGAGCATGAGACAAAGTTTTGTTCTGAAAGCCTGGGTTGGGTGGGTGGGAAGATCCATTGCCACCTTTGCCCTTCCGCTGATAAGGCTGACGAAACGAAGGAGGAGGAGGCAACCAGTACTTTTGCTGCTTAGCTGCCACTTGAGTTGAAGAAGAAGAAGGAGTTGCATCCCTGACTCTCTTCTTAGATGCATCGCACTTGATCTGAGCAGCTTCTTGCTTTAATGCCATGTTGTAGAACTCATCGTACTTTTTCGGCTCAAAAAGCACGAGAGCTAGTTGCAGATCTTCTCTGAGGCCACCTCTGAACTGATAAATCATGCTCTTCTCGTCAGGGACGTCTTGCTTGGCGAAGCGAGAGAGCCTCCGGAACAGGATGTTGTATTGGTAAACAGGCAAGCTTCCTTGCTTCAGATTGCGGAACTCCTCACGCTTACTCTCAACAACAATCTGAGGAATGTGGTGAGCTTTGAAGTCTTGGCGGAAATCATCCCAGGTAATCACACGACCTCCTCTGGAATCTTTGTATTGTTGATACGAAGCAAACTTGACAAAGTCCTCAGGCCTGACGTTGCTACACTCAAAATGTTTGCAGATATCCACGAGCCAATCATCAACGTCTGTGGCCTCTACACAGTTACTGAAAGACTTCGGCTGGTTTGCGAGGAATTGGTTGAGGGTAGCAAACTGAGTTTGATTGTTGCCATTGCCTTGATTTCATTGGTTGCGCTCTTGCAAGAGTTGCATAATCAACTGCGTGTTGGTGTTGGTAGCGGCCATCACAGCTTGCCATTCCTTCGGAGGTGGAGGTGGTGGCAGTGGTTCCGGATTCTGACGCATTGGAGGAGCCATCCTGGAGAGGGTGACATCCGTTAGCATCTTGAAAGACATATATTCAAGCTGAATCAATGGATCGAAATTGCAACATATAGCCTTAACATTTGAACAAGAATGAATGAATGAATTCCGAAGTAAATCATCACACTTCCATAAATTAAGAAGCCACTTATATAGAGGTAGACGAATAAAACAACAAGGTACGGATATGAACAAATACTTGGTAAGGATTACCCAATCACGAACCAAATATCTGCGGAAGAAATAGTAGAGCTACATGAATTCCCACCTATGAAACTCCCGAAACTTTCAAGTTATGCAATCAGGTGTTGGGGATACATGGGAAGCATAATATCTCACCCAAAACTAGCAAATCCTACATCCAGCTATATCCATCCTTCAACACATAACAAAGAAACCTTCGGAAATAGTTTACCTCAACCTTTGAAAAGCATCCGTTATACGAGTTATGGAAATACTCCCGAACTCTCGCCCCAGTACTGGGTGGCGTCGAGGTTATCTCACCAACAATTGCATAAAAGAGATTTTCGATGTCGGCGAAACTCAGGTATTCCAGAACTGCAACGATAAAATTATGACGACAACACCTCGGAGCTCAACTCCCCGAGACACTGCCACAACCCCTAAATGTCAGGAGGCACCAAGAACAATGTTCTCGTCACAAAACCATCGGAACGATTCCAAGATACCCACGTGATCCTAAATTTTTTTTAGTGAAATTTGAGAAGAGAAGAGTCAAAACTCTACGATAGGATGCCTCACCAGAGCGACGAAGGGACAGAGGAGTAAAAAGAATCCTACTCTCCGATATATATATATATATATATATATATATATATATATATATATATATATATATATATATATATATATATATATATATATATATATATATATATATATATATATATAATCCTAAAAGACTCAAAACATTTTTCTAGACTCAACAACGCCAGTGATTCGATCAAGCAGGGGGCTCCTAAGTCGGGCAAGGCTCTGATTACCAACTTGTAACACCCACGATGCGGCTATATCTCCCACGTGTCGGAGCACGACTTAGAGGCATAACCGCATTGTAGGCATGTCGCAAGAAGGGTAATCTTTACACATCCCATGTACTGAATAAGAAAGAGGTACAGAGTTGGATTACAATCGCCACTTCACACAATACATAAATATAGCATTACATCGTCCAGAGTACAATCAAGGTCCGACTACGGAACCAAAATAAAGAAAACCCCAAATTCATAAGATCCCCGATCGCCCCAACTGGGCTCCACTATGGATCGTTTGGAAAGGAAACGTAGTAACGTCCCGAGTCCTCGTCGAACTCCCACTTGAGTTCAGTCGCATCCCCTAGAGTGGCATCATCGGCACCTGCATCTGGTTTTTGAAGTAATCTGTGAGTCAAGGGGACTCAAAAATCTCACACCCTCGCGATCAATACTATTTAAGCTTATGTGATAGAGGCAAAGGTGTCCTGTCTTTCGATGAGATGGTGGATTTCGCTTTGCTGGAAGTCGACTTTGACGATCCGACTACGAACGTGCAAGGACGTCGCGCCTTAGCAATCGCTAAACCAACTCCGAGAGGTTATTGACCACGCCGGAGCACGATCAACCTGGCCACGAGGGTCTGTTTCCTGCGAGCAAACGAAGAACAAGCAAGAAACTAAGATTGCAATCTGGATATTGCGAATATAAGATGAAAGATTTATTGATCAAGGTGGGGTTCTGTGACGCCTTTGTCTGGTCGTTGAACACAAATGAAGTACGCGAAGTTGCAGCTATGGCGAACTTTTAATCTAAACAAAACCCAAAGTCTAAACGATGCCCTAAGGGCTGTATATATGGAGGAAGAGGGGGGAATTTCGTGGCCCTTGGTGGAGGGGTCCGACTTCAACCCTATCTCTTGTTTCCCCACACATACGGACTCTAAAAATAGCCTATACTTATGTATTTCGAAATTACATGGGCCTGGCCCAATAATAAGGTGACGCAGCACCTAAAATAGCCTCGGGACGAAATTTATGAAGTGGCATCTTGTATATTTCGTCCAAGGCTTCATGCACCCATTATGGTGGCTTCAAAGTCCTGAAATCGTCACTTGTAACTCCGTTCTTGTTCCCCTTGCGCATGCCATCATCTCCATGCTTGTTCTTGCTCCAATGTTCATCCTTCTCCAAGCTAGGCCCTTCATTTGTAAGCAAAACAAATGTATCCAATTTAGGCAGCATCATATTCTCATGAACATTAGAATCATTACCAAGAAACTAAAGTACCTGGTAATTTAGTTGGCGTGCACGAGCTCTAGTAATTGGTCCAGTATGTATAGCAGCAGGGGCTATGGGTGTAACAATTGTATTGATGTCCTCATCATCCTCCCCTTCTTGAAATGAAGTCGTCCTCGACGGAAGTTCATCTTCCTCACCCAAATAAGGCTTCAAATCTGCAATGTTAAAAGTGGGACTAACCCCAAAATCTGCAGGCAGCTCAAGTTTATACGCATTATCATTTATTTTCTCTAACACCTTAAAGGGACCATCAGCACGTGGCATTAACTTTGATTTGCGCAAATCAGGAAATCTATCCTTACGCAAATGTAACCAAACAAGATCTCCAGGTGCAAACACAACATGTTTTCTACCCTTATCTCCAGCAAGTTTATATTTAGCATTCATACGCTCAATGTTTTCCTTAGTTAACTCATGCATTTTTAAAATCAATTCAGCACGTTGTTTAGCATCAAAATTAACCTTCTCCGAAGATGGAAGAGGCAACAAATCAATAGGTGCACGAGGTAGGAAACCATACACAACTTCAAAAGGGCACATCTTAGTAGTAGAATGCAATGAACGATTATAAGCAAATTCAATATGAGGCAAGCATTCCTCCCACATTTTCTTATTATTCTTCAAAACAGCCCTAAGCATAGTAGACAACATTCTATTGACTACTTCAGTTTGTCCATCAGTTTGGGGGTGACAAGTAGTACTAAATAGCAGTTTAGTCCCCAACTTAGCCCATAAACATCTCCAAAAGTGGCTAAGAAATTTAGTATCACGATTTGAAACAATAGTATTTGGCACACCATGCAAGCGAATAATTCACGAAAGAACAAATCAGCAACATTAACAGCATCATCGCTTTTATGACATGGTATAAAGTGTGCCATTTTCGAGAATCTATCCACGACAACAAATATGCTATCCCTCCCCTTCTTTGTTCAAGGTAAACCTAAAACAAAGTCCATAGATATATCCTCCCAAGGAACACTAGGTACAGGCAAAGGCATATATAAACCATGAGGATTGAGTCGTGACTTAGCTTTTTGACATGTAGTGCAGCGAGCAATAAAACGCTCAACATCCCGTCTCATCTTTGGCCAAAAGAAATGTGTAGCAAGTACGTCCTCCGTCTTCTTCACGCCAAAGTGTCCCATTAATCCTCCTCCATGCGCCTCCTGCAACAACAAAAGACGAACGGAGCTAGCTGGAATGCATAGCTTGTTAGCACAAAACACAAATCCATCGTTAACAACAAACTTGTTCCACATTCTTCCTTCTTTACAATTCTGCATTACATCTTTAAAATCAGCATCATGCACATATTGATCTTTGATGGTCTCCAAACCAAATATTTTGAAGTCAAGTTGATGAGGACATGACTACCTTGGATATGACCGAAAATATTGCATATATGCATATTTGTCAGGTGATTTCTAGTGCAAACTATTCAATAATCTATTTATGTTATCCAGAACAAAAATACTTCACACACTTTTGTGTTTAGTCTAATTGCAGGTGTATGGGACATTTGTACAATCCACATATCAAGATAAGGAAGAAAGAGATGTTTATTTGCTGTCCAAAAAGTTCTCTCACGTCACTTTTGGCCCAAGAGAAGATAGAGTCCAAGTCTCTCACGTTCTGGATTCAGATTCGGACTGCACAGACATACCTGATTCAAAACGCACACAAGTTTTTCATACGGACTCCGAATTGGGTGATTCTTTTTTTGTTGGAAACTAGATTTCGTGCACTTTCCAACCCAATTGGAATCACCTTCAAATTCGTCCGGAGCGTTGAGTTGTGGACGAAACAATCTAATGCTGCAGCAGAATCCGAGTCAAACTACAAGTCCAAAGGTGTTACATCACCTCCACTTGGGCCCATTGGCCTTGTACGACCTAGATTTAGTTTTAGGCTGCCTTGGGACGTCCTCCCACCTCCTTGGCCGCCACCCCTTGCTCCTATATAAGTAGATCCATCTAGTAGCTTTTCCTTGGGATTTGTTTAGTTAAAAGTTAGCCATTGCAACTTCGTGTACTTCGTTTGTGTCCAACGACCAGACCAAGACCGCTTACGGATCCCCACCATTATCAATACCTCATATATATTTGCAATATTCAGATTGCTTTATCATATTCTTGCTCGTTCTTCGATTGCTTGCAGGAATAGACCTTCGTGGTCAGGCTGACCGTGCTTCCGGCATCGTCAGTAACCTCAGGAGATTGGTTTAGCGATTGCTTAGGCGCAACGTCGTGCACGTTTGTAGTCGGATCATCAAAGTCATCTCCACCAAATCGATAGTTATCATCTCATCGAAAGATCGGGACCCTCGCCTCTATCAAGTGGTATCAGTTTTCAGGTTGCTCGGTGAGAATTTCCAGTTTTCCTAGATTAGATTTATTTTCTTTCCTATTGTCCAAGAAAAAGCCACAAAAAAGAGTTAGATCTATTCATCCTTGGTCCAAGCCAGTCTGAGCCGTTGCAATTTTCTTTTCATTGCTTGCATAGTTGAATTATCGGATGCATCATCGTGTCGAGTTGCTGGTCTTAGTGTCTAGTTCCTTTAGAGTTTCGAGTTCTGTTCACATTAGTCACGCAGCCGCTGCATCATTATCCCATCCGCTGTCCACCATCCAATCCACCAATTTCCACCACGTGCTACGCACTGTTTATTGTCATAATCATAGTTGAGGTCACTCACATCTTCGCCTGATCGAATCTGCATCTTATCTAGTTTGTCTTGGAAAGAGGGAGAAAAAGAAGATAAAGAAAAAAAAAAGAGAGAAAAAAGGAAAGAAAAAAAAGAAAAAGAGGGAGAAGAAAAATAAAAAAAAGCGTGAGAAAAAAAAGAGAGAAGAAAAAAAATTGGATCTATCTAGAATCAATCTCGTACCTGAATTCGGATTGGAATCTGTTTTGCGCACTGTTCAGTAAAACAGGTGTATCATCCTCATACGAAGTTCGTTTTGGCTCCGTGAGTACTCAAATTGAAGATACCGACGAGCCGCATCTAAATAGTTGCAGTAGCTTGTTCAATATTTGACACCTCAAAATCGGCTTCTAAATAGGTCTTTTTGCCCTCCGAAGTTCGTGTACACAGCTTGTTCCAATTTTTCAGGCCAGTTTTAGAATTCTTTGACTCCTCATATCAACTCGGAATTGAGTGATTCTTTTTGCATTGGAAAGCTTGAGTTAGTAGCATTCTTTGAAAGAATTTATCAGAAAATTGTCTCAAACTTTTCAAGAGGAAAGTTGGAGAGAGAGTTGTTGTATATCCTGCTTGGCAGTTGTTTTTTATCATTATCTTCACTGCCGTTGTGATCTTCACTTATATCTTGCTGTCAAGAGCTACTTAGTATCCTTCATTGATGCTAGTTGTGCTACGCCGTGACCTCATTAGTGTTCTAGGCTCGCGTCTCTAGTCCGGTCTAGCCTAGGACCAGCACAGTACCGTCGTTGAGCGTTTATTCAACATTGCATCTTTGAATTAATTATTGCTAATCTTTTGCTACCATATATAGCCAACCCAGCTCCACATATTTCTACACCGTGTATACGTACGCTCCCCTGGCAATCGCTTTACTCAATATTCGGAGTTACTTGACACCGCTGGTTGCCGATCACCGCCTGCTGCATGGTAAGAACTTGTAAGACATTGATATTTGCTTTACTGTGAGCGTTTTACCACCACATCCTAGTAGTTATAGGAACATTATTTTTGGGTTTTGTTTCTTGTTCTACTAATCATGACAGGATCCAGAGTCAATTCATGGGCTTTGTCGATCGCGGGAGACGTGCCACCACCTTTGCAAACACCACAACCGTCACGAGAGGTGCACAAACATCCAAATGCACATGATCAAGTTAATGTATCTATACCACCATTTAATGGGCGTTTTAAACCTGCTTTATATATTGAATGGGCGTTCGACATAAAAAATATATTTGCTTCCCATAATTTCGATGAACATAAAAAGGTTAAGGTTGCGGTTGGTTCTTTCACTGGTTATGCTTTGGTTTGGTGGAGTGAATATTGTCGGTTACACCCTGATTATATACCTACTACTTGGGATGATTTGAAACTTGCCATGCGACATACTTTCGTCCCTGCTTATTATACTCGTGACATGATTAAGAAGTTGCAACACTTAAAACAAGGTAGTGAAACTGTAACAAAATATTATGATGATTTACAAACTACCTTGTTGCATTCCTCTTTAGAAGAAAGTGAAGATGATTTTATGGATAGATTTTGGGGAGGATTAAACCGTGATATTCAAGAGATACTAATTTATGAAGAGTGTTATCCTATGGACCATTTGTTTCATCTTGCTTGCAAAGCTGAACAGGAAATAAAATGACGTGTTGGCCACGAGGAGAACAAGCGCATGGTGCACATTCCAAGAGTTGATATGATTGTTCCTTCAACTACTAGGCATACTATGACAACCACATCCGTTGTTGTCAGGACTACATCACCTCCACCATGTGACACATCGCCCCTGAGAGTGGCTACATCATCTGAGTTGATCATAAGAGGTAATGACAAAGGTACTGATCTTCCATCTCTACATGAGAATGATGAATGCCTTGTCAATTTGAATGCACCATCTGATGAGCTACCCACTACTTTGATCACACCACCTATTTTAGAGGACTACGTTGATAATTTGACTTTGCCATGTGATCAAACAACTGAAATACCAACAATTTTGAGTGCACCCATTGAATTAACTATTGATGCAAAAGAACCAATGTTTAATCATTTTGATATGACCTCTAATCTTGGTGATGATTCTGTGTTGAATGACTTATTGCATGTTTGCTTATTTAAGCATGTTGTAGCATGTAAATTTGATGCAAGTAAGGTTTATTCACTAATGTTGGGATGGTTTAATGATGAACATTGTCAATCTTTTGAAATGAATAAGAGCTTCACTTATATGTGCAAACTGAGTTGTAATATTTTCATGCCTTCTACTTCTTGTGCTAATTTTTTGGCTTTAGATTTTATGAACTATGCAAGTTACTCATGTATTCATGTGTTATATATGCAAAAATCAAGGGAAGTAAAAATGGATGACATATACATATACAACATGTACACCTTGTCTCTTTTGTTAGCCACATTTCAGATTAAGCAACGCCGAGGACGGCTTTATTTTCAAGAAGGGGAGGATGATGAGGACATGACTACCTTGGATATGACCAAAAATATTGCATATATGCATATTTGTCAGGTGATTTCTAGTGCAAACTATTCAATAATCTATTTATGTTATCCAGAACAAAAATACTTCACACACTTTTGTGTTTTGTCTAATTGCAGGTGTATGGGACATTTGTACAATCCACATATGAAGATAAGGAAGAAAGAGATGTTTATTTGCTGTCCAAAAAGTTCTCTCACGTCACTTTTGGCCCAAGAGAAGATAGAGTCCAAGTCTCTCACGTTCTGGATTCAGATTCGGACTGCACAGACACACCTGACTCAAAACGCACACAAGTTTTTCATACGGACTCCGAATTGGGTGATTCTTTTTTTGTTGGAAACTAGATTTCGTGCACTTTCCAACCCAATTGGAATCACCTTCAAATTCGTTCGGAGCGTTGAGTTGTGGACGAAACAATCTGACGCTGCAGCAGAATCCGGGTCAAACTACAAGTCCAAAGGTGTTACATCACCTCCACTTGGGCCCATTGGCCTTGTACGACCTAGATTTAGTTTTAGGCTGCCTTGGGACGTCCTCCCACCTCCTTGGCCGCCACCCCTTGCTCCTATATAAGTAGATCCATCTAGTAGCTTTTCCTTGGGATTTGTTTAGTTAAAAGTTAGCCATTGCAACTTCGTGTACTTCGTTTGTGTCCAACGACCAGACCAAGACCGCTTACGGATCCCCACCATTATCAATACCTCATATATATTTGCAATATTCAGATTGCTTTATCATATTCTTGCTCGTTCTTCGATTGCTTGCAGGAATAGACCTTCGTGGTCAGGCTGACCGTGCTTCCGGCATCGTCAGTAACCTCAGGAGATTGGTTTAGCGATTGCTAAGGCGCAACGTCATGCACGTTTGTAGTCGGATCATCAAAGTCATCTCCACCAAATCGATAGTTATCATCTCATCGAAAGATCGGGACCCTCGCCTCTATCACAAGTTGTGAAAGCATAGTATAGCGGCGAGACAATGCATCAGCAATAACATTTTCTTTTCCCTTCTTGTGTTTAATGACATAAGGAAAAGTCTCAATGAATTCAACCCATTTAGCATGTTTACGATTCAGTTTAGCTTGACTTTTAATATGTTTCAAAGATTCATGATCAGAATGTATAACAAATTCTTTGGGCCATAAATAATGTTGCCATGTTTCTAAAGTCCGAACAAGAGCATATAATTCTTTATCATAAGTAGAATAATTCAGACTAGGCCCACTCAATTTTTCAGAAAAGTATGCAACAGGTTTGCCATCTTGTAATAACACACCGCCTAATCCAATTCCACTAGCATCACATTCAAGCTCAAAAGTCTTATTAAAATCAGGAAGTTGGAGTAAAGGAGCATGTGTCAACTTATCTTTCAATACCGAGAAGGCTTCTTCCTGTGCGGTACCCCAAAGAAAAGGCACATCTTTCTTTGTAAGCTCATTGAGAGGTGCAGCAATGGTGCTGAAATCTCTCACAAAACGCCTATAGAATCCAGCGAGGCCAAGAAAACTCCTCACTTGTGTGACCGTTTTGGGTTGCGGCCCGGCAGGTGCGCTCTTGGCAGATAATGGTGGTTGTTCCTGTTTTCTTGTATCACGGCTGTAGGAGGCACCTGATTGAGGTGCTGGTGCAGTTGAAGTAGAAGATGCACGCGGTGTCCATGATGAAGGTCGGCCTGCAGAAAAGTTAGTTCGCGCAAATGCTTGTCGATCCTGCACTTCACGTTCAGCTTTACAAGCAAGATGGAATAAACGAGTGATATTAGTATACTCCTTATAGTCTAGAATGGTCTGAATCTCTCTATTTAATCCACCCAGAAAACGTGCAAGCATAGCTTCATTCTCCTCAACAATACCACATCTAATCATGCCAGTTTGTAATTCCTGATAATATTCTTCTACAGAATTTTTCCCTTGTCTTAAACGCTGCAATTTTTGAAGCAATTCACGTTGATAATATGGTGGAAACCAACGAGTACGCATAGCAGTTTTCAAAGCAGCCCAAGTAGTTGGAATAGGATATAATCTACAATGTTCAGACCACCATACACATGCAAAACTAGTGAAAGCACAAACAGCAGCAGCAACTCGTCTCTCCTCAGGATATTGTAAACATGTAAATCGTTGTTCAGTTTCTAACTCCCAAGTAAGATATATATCAGGAACATATCTACCCTCAAATGGTGGAATATTCAACTTCAGTTTAGGAATATGGACATCATCTCGTACCTGAGGTGGTGGTGCAGGCCTACCATTATGAATATATACCTGAGGTCGACCTGCTAGTGGTGGTGCAGGTGGCTGCACGTAGTGCTGATTTTGATCAACCTCATCCTCATAATCTCCCACATAATCATCCTCCTCCGCATCAGCAGCAGGAGCCACAGAAGTATCAACAGCAGCACCAACAGTTTGGCCAAACGCAAGAGGAACACGGCTCGCTTGGCGGAGGTCTGTTTCGCGACGTGGAGGTAGTCGTTGTTGTTGTTGTTGGAGAGGTGCGTTAGGTGCAGCGGGTGGTGGTGGTGGAAGACGCGCGAGCAATTCATTAAACTTGTTATCGAGCTTTGTTTCGAACGTCTTCTCAAGGCCAGTGATCTTCTCCATGGCCTCTTCAAAATTGTTCAGCACATCTTGCACCTCTTTAGTCATCATTTGCTGAAACTTATCATGAAGCTCCTTGTTCGATAAATTCTCCCAGTCAATCTCGTCGGCTTGTGATCCTGGCATGGTTAGCAGCAATAGAAACACACAAGAATATGATCCTACAGACTACGAACAAGTGGTGGTGGTGGGTGTCACAAATCCGTCAAGCAAAACTCAAATTCTTACCAGTTCTTACCCAGCAACAGGCGGTGATCGGCAACCATTGTAGTCAAAACTCTCAAAGCTTGGATAGAGCGATTACCAGGGAGAGTCAAACGCACGACGTAGATGTATGTGGAGCTGGGAAGGCTTATAATATGGTAGCAAAAAGGGTCAGCAATAATCAATTCAGAGATGCAAAGTTGAATAAACGCTCAACGACGGTACTGTGCTGGTCCTAGGCTAGACTGTGCTAGAGACGCGAGCCTAGAACACCAACAAAATCACGGCGCGGCACGTAAACAAGGGAGGAGCACACTCTGAATTTTTTTTCTCTTTTTTTTTGCACTTTTTTTCCTCTTTTTTTTTTGCTCCGCAACAAATTTTTTCGAAAAAGTCTACAAATGGTCTAAAAACTGCCTAGCCAGAATTTTCCAGACTTTTTTTTTTTGAAATTGGAACTATTTTTCTTCTGCGGATGGCTCGGAAGTTGGGGAGTCATTCTCTGTCACGACTCGGAGTATCGCGTGATCTGGAAATCGAGAACAATGCAACAATTACTGGACTCGGACTAGGACTGGTGGCGGAGATGAATCTGGTGGAACTCGGACTAGTGGTGAAGATGAATCTGGTGGAACACGGACAGGTGGCGGATATATGTTGCACGTGAACTCGGATTGGCGTGATGGCGGCGGATATGTGGTGGCGTATATGGATTCGGATTGGCGGTGAATATGTGGTGGTGGTATATGGCAACAGCGACGATGATGATGCGGTGGTGATATATGGCAGCGGCGACGTGACAACCTGTGAACAGAACTCGAAACTCTAAAAGACTAGACGCTAAGACCAGCAACTGGACACGACGATGCAACCGCAAATTCAACAAAGCAAATACAGAAAAGATTATGCAAGGGTCAGATTGGTTCGGATGGGATGAACTAACCCTAATTATTTTTTGGCTTTTTCGTGGACTATAGGTATGAAGAACAGACTCGATCTAAACTACGAAAAACTGTAAAATCTCACCGAGCAACCTGGAAATCTGATACCACTTGATAGAGGCAAAGGTGTCCCGTCTTTCGATGAGATGATGGATATCGCTTTGGTGGAAGTCGACTTTGACGATCCGACTACGAACGTGCGAGGACGTCGCGCCTTAGCAATCGCTAAACCAACTCCGAGAGGTTATTGACCACGCCGGAGCACGATCAACCTGACCACGAGGGTCTGTTTCCTGCGAGCAAACGAAGAACAAGCAAGAAACTAAGATTGCAATCTGGATATTGCGAATATAAGATGAAAGCTTTATTGATCAAGGTGGGGTTCTGTGACGCCTTTGTCTGGTCGTTGAACACAAACGAAGTACGCGAAGTTGCAGCTATGGCGAACTTTTAATCTAAACAAAACCCCAAAGTCTAAACCCCAATCTGAGCCTTTGCATAATCTTTTTAGGGTTTTGCTTTGTTGAATTTGCGGTTGCATCGTCGTGTCTAGTTGCTGGTCTTAGAGTCTAGTCTTTTAGAGTTTCGAGTTCTGGTCATAAGTTGTCACGCCGCCGCCGCACCATCATCATCACCCCTGCCATCTACCACCACCGCTTATCCACCACCGCTTCGAATCCGTATCCATATACCACCACAGCTGTCATATACCACCACCGCTGCCATCTACCACCATATATCCACCACCAATCCGAGTTCTTGTCATATTAGGTTTGTTTTCGAGATCCATCTAGATTCCGATTCGTGTTTCCTTGCCGGAGTCGGGTAGACACGCTCCGTTTAGGCCCAAAATTTTTCGAAAACGCATTTTTCGAAAAATTTTCTGGCTATCCTATTTTTAGGTGTTTCTGAGTGTTTTGAGACAGGTGCCATTATAGGAAGTTTTTTTTGACCCGTTTCCAGTTTTTGGGTCCGGGCAGTCAAAAAAAAAATTTGGTCAAAAAAAAAATTTCGTGCCCATCCTGTCAGTTTGAGCTAGGAAGAGTTTTGAGACACTCGCCATTATAGTGATTTTTCGCA
>NW_021244982.1:0-800 GCF_002162155.2 Triticum dicoccoides | reverse complement strand
GGTGCTAATTTTACAAGTCCCTCTTTGTGTAGCCAACAATCTCAAATCCCTCGAAGCTAAGTACGATGTTAAACGTAGAATTGCATCTCCATATCATCCTAAGTCTAGTGTTAAAGTGGAATTAAGTAATAGAGAAATAAAATTGATCTTGTAAAAGACTGTTAATAGATCTAGAAAGAATTGGTCTAAGAAACTTGACGATGCATTATGGGCTTATAGAACTGCTTATAAAAATCCTATTGGTATGTCTCCATATAAAATGGTTTATGGAAAAGCATGTCACTTACCTCTTGAACTAGAACATAAAGCTTATTGGGCAATTAAAGAGCTCAACTATGATTTCAAACTTTCCGGTGATAAGAGGCTATTTGACATTAGCTCACTTGATGAATGAAGAACCTAAGCCTATGAAAATGCTAAGTTGTTTAAAGAAAAAGTTAAAAGATGGCATGACAAAAGGATACAAAAGCATGACAAAGTCAAAAGGTGGCCATGTCTTGCTATACAACTCTCGTTTAAGTTTTTTTGTAGGAAAACTTCTCTCCAAATGGGAAGGGCCTTACATTATCGAAGAAGTTTATCGTTCCAGTGCCATCAAGATCAACAACACCGAGGGCAATAAGGTGGTAAACGAGCAAGGAATCAAACACTATATCTCAGGTACTCCCATAAATGTTGAAAGTAATATTATTAATACCATAATACCGGAGGAGTACATAAGGGAAACTTACTAGAACGTTCCAGACCCCCAAAAAGGAATATGTATGTGATACGTAAGTAAACGGACTCCAAAATTTTTC
>NW_021244981.1:0-834 GCF_002162155.2 Triticum dicoccoides | reverse complement strand
CGGTCGTCGCTTGGCGTAAAGGCTGCTGGTTTCTGAGTGCACGAGTTTGCAAAAGCTACACAATAATTAAATTCAAAAGTGTGTTTTGCTTCTTGACCTAGAAATTGGGATGGCTACAAAGATGATGGGTATTAAAAGACCAAATATTTAAAAACAATTACTATTATTCCTGTAAATAATAATCCTAATTAATCAAGAAACAATGTCCTAGCTGAAATTCAAATTGGTCTATCTTGATGGTAGTTTTTCATAAGTTAATGGTATAGATTTACATTATATTTTAATATTTTTTGCACATGTGACTTTAAATGCTAGCACACTGTTACCATGATTCAAAATGTTTCTTCCACATGCCATTCCAAAATACTAATAACATACAATATTTTTCAATACCAAAATCCGTACTACGGATAACAAACAAAATATAAAAAATTAATAACAAACAAGAATCTAGCCGCGCAAATGCACGGGTTACTTCGCTAGTTATATACTTAAAACAAGAGGCAAACAAGCCATTACATTCGTCCACATATATTAAATTATCTTAACCGTAAATTCTAGAAATTAACGGCTAAGATTTAAAAGATGTAACGTAATACAAAAAATATTATGTACAAATAGTTTGACCTGTCACGTATAGTTCAATGTGTCTTTCGTTTCAGGGAAGAGGGAGTCCATAGCTTACATGGGTGCTGCAACAGAAAAAAAGATCTACAGCCCACTAAGGAAAGTGTCCAATATATAGTAAAAAGGAAGCATGGACTAAAAAAAGTAAAAAAGAGGAAGCGTCCAATACGGAAAAAACAAAAAAAGAGTCCGGCAGCTAACCCCCCA
>NW_021244980.1:0-898 GCF_002162155.2 Triticum dicoccoides | reverse complement strand
GGAATGGCCGCCATTGCGTGTGCCCCGCCTGACAAATGGGCCTCACCCAGGTCAAAACCTCCATTGACTTGTACCACATCAGCAGCGGGTGGAGACAAACCAGCCAGGGGTTGTTTTGTCCGGTTTGGGTTTGTCTGCGGGCTAGAAAAAGCATAAAAATAGATCAGGGGGTAAAATGGACCACGCACTTTATCCAGGGTAGTAAAATGGACTTGTTTCCCCTGCCAATTACAAATTCTAGCTGCTATAGCCTGTCTCATCATCGTGACAACAAGTAAAGAACAACTAACAAATTCCTAGAAGAAATAAAAGGTCTGGTAGAGCACCTTTCTTTGCGAAAACAACATTTCATAGTATAGATCGTACTCTGTCTCACTAACCTACCTTCACAAGTGCTGGAAGAAAACCGTAGCATTAACATTGTGATATAAATGTCCCTGAAGATAGAATAGAACTCCAGGTGGATCACCTGTATATGCTGTAAATGGTTATCAACATATACACTTGCAAGTCAAATTATGTTCTAGTGTTGCTGATATTGTTCAGTAACCTCCATCCCGAATCCTTTTCTCTAGTACTTGCAACAAAAATGCCATTTGTAAAGAACAAGGACATGAGGAAGTTCAGGGGTGGTATCTATGTCATCAACAAGGTCATTATTAAAGATGGGCCGCGAGCTGCATTTCCTTTGTAGCTGGTAGCAGAAACTGTATTAGAGAGTCGAGAACCAACATGATCTGCTGATACCTACAACTCACGTAGGATCTCAGTTTGAGATGGATGGAAAGTAGGACTATGGATAGAAGAATTTCTACAGTAAATTATAATTTGGACGATTCAGAACAAGATCTCAAGGCCAGTAGAACAACAATTCATAGGCAAGACCGCTCATTCATGC
>NW_021244979.1:0-775 GCF_002162155.2 Triticum dicoccoides | reverse complement strand
ACGGATGAAACCCTTTTGCAAGGACTCATCGAGTTGTTTCTTAAGCTCGGCTAGTTCTAGGGGTGCCATCTTGTAAGGTCTCCGGGAGATTGGAGCTGTTCCTGGGATAAGATCTATGACGAACTCTACATCTCTGTCAGGTGGAACACCTGGCAGTTCCTCTGGAAAGACATCTAGAAAGTCACGGACTACCGGGATATCTTCAAGGTCTGGAAGAGGGCTGGCATTAAGAGAATAGAGCTGACGCTTTGCAACTCTAGTGGAGACGGTGACTATCTTGCCAAATGGGTGTGTAAGCTGAACAGATCTGGAGTAACAATCAATCTTGGCATGATGAGCTGTCATCCAGTCCATACCCAAGATGATGTTGATATCTGAGGACTTGAGGGCTACAAGTGAGGCAAGGAATACAAGTCTGTCAACAAGGATTTCGTTACCATGGCTTACACTAGAGGTTTGCCATTTGGATCCAGGAGTTTGGATGACTAGCGGAGTTGGCATATCACAAAATGACAGATTGTGCAAGTTAGCATAGCTTTCAGAAATGAAGGAGTCAGATGCTCCAGTATCGAATAGGACTGATGCTGGGTGACAATTGACAAGGAGGGTACCAAGAACGACATCTGGATCATCATGAGCGTCTTTAGCTGAGACGTGATGCACACGTCCACGTTCAGTGGGGGCTGACTTGACACTGTTCATCTTGCGTGATGGCTTAACACAGCCAACAGTCTTCTCGGCCTTGGGTGGAGCATAACTAGTTTGAGAGCAGTCA
>NW_021244978.1:0-885 GCF_002162155.2 Triticum dicoccoides | reverse complement strand
GCGTCCCGCCTCTTCGGACATGCCACCACACCACCCCGCCTGTTTGAGGGCCCGGTGCGATGCTTCAGTGGCATTTCTACCCCCAGTGCACCCCTCCCGCCTAACCCTGTAGCGTTTGACCACATGATCTAGCCCTTTGACTTTGCACGGACGGGATTTGACCAGTGGACCTCCCCACCCGGTTGTGTTAAGTCTGCCCATAGGAACACTTTGGAGCAACATCCGGGCCAGACCCACAGCAAGATCCTCTCCGTGTAGACCCGACGCGTCCATTTCCCCCCTCTAGGTGCCGCCGGGGGCGCCGTCCGTGAGGGGGGCACACCCCGGACACGCGTGCCGGGCGTTTGCAACCGCCACAATACTTCCAGACTTGTGAGAGGCCGCCTATGCAATATTTGGCGGCATGCTAGCCCCCGGAGGCCGCCGGCCACAGCCGTAGACGCGTGAAGGGCAATCCGCGTAGAGGGAATTTTTTGGATACTTCTCAATCACCAAAAATTATGAAATAAATACCATCGTTCCTATAGCACATGTGCCCACGTCGTGCAAAAAACTCATGATTTTATTGCGCTCCGAGTATTTAGTAATATTGACGCTGCATCGTTACCGTAGAACGTCTACTACCGTGTCATCGCCGTCCATGAGGGGGGGCCACGCCCCGGAGACGCGTCCCGCCTCTTCGGACATGCCACCACACCACCCCGCCTGTATGACGGCCCGGTGCGACGCTCCGGTGGCATTTCTACCCCCAGTGCACCCGTCTCGCCTAACCCTATAGCGTTTGACCACAGGATCTAGCCCTTTGACTTTGCACGGATGGGCTTTGACCAGTGGACCTCCCCACCCGGTTGTGTTAGGTCAACCCATAGGAACACTTTGGAGCAA
>NW_021244977.1:0-709 GCF_002162155.2 Triticum dicoccoides | reverse complement strand
GCGCTCTTTTTTTTTGCGCTGCTTTTTTTTTGCGAAAAATCACTATAATGGCGAGTGTCTCAAAACTCTTCTTAGCTCAAACTGACAGGATGGGCACGAAATTTTTTTTTGACCAATTTTTTTTTTGACTGCCCGGACCCAAAAACTGGAAACGGGTCAAAAAAAACTTCCTATAATGGCACCTGTCTCAAAACACTCAGAAACACCTAAAAATAGGATAGCCAGAAATTTTTTCGAAAAATGCGTTTTCGAAAAATTTGGGCCTAAACGGAGCGTGGCTACCCGACTCCGGCAAGGAAACACGAATCGGAATCTAGATGGATCTCGAAAACAAACCTAATATGACAAGAACTCGGATTGGTGGTGGATATATGGTGGTAGATGGCAGCGGTGGTGGTATATGACAGCTGTGGTGGTATATGGATACGGATTCGAAGCGGTGGTGGATAAGCGGTGGTGGTAGATGGCAGGGGTGATGATGATGGTGCGGCGGCGGCGTGACAACTTATGACCAGAACTCGAAACTCTAAAAGACTAGACTCTAAGACCAGCAACTAGACACGACGATGCAACCGCAAATTCAACAAAGCAAAACCCTAAAAAGATTATGCAAAGGCTCAGATTGGTTCGGATATGATGAACTAACCCTAATTTTTTTTGTGGCTTTTTCGTGGACTGTAGGTATGAAGAACAGACTCGATCTAAACTA
>NW_021244976.1:0-411 GCF_002162155.2 Triticum dicoccoides | reverse complement strand
TCAAGACAAGCTCCTTCAAGTGTTTCACTTGCGGCGGCCGAGGCCACAAGTCCTATCAATGCACAAACAAGCGCACCATGATCCTCAACGACGACGGCACATATGACTCCATGAGTGATGAGGAGATGGAAGCTCTTGAGCAAGTGGCCATGCACCGACGCGTGAACGAAGATGAAGATGATCAAGTCTTTTGTGATGAGGATTCGAGCCCCGCTCTCGTTGTCTCCAAAGTTTTGACACTTCAACATCAACAAGAAGAAGACCAACGATGCCACATCTTCCACACAAAGGCCGGCATCAATGGACGATCCGTCAAGGTCATCATCGATGGAGGTAGTTGTCACAACTTGGCAAGTGAAGAATTATGCTCCAAGCTCCAATTGGTCAAGAAGAAGCACCCACACCCCTACA
>NW_021244975.1:0-1981 GCF_002162155.2 Triticum dicoccoides | reverse complement strand
ATTGAACGAGGTATTGGGATACCGACGATCGAATCTCGGGCAAGTAACATATCGATAGACAAAGGGAATAGCGTACGGGATTGATTAAATCCTCGACATCGTGGTTCATCTGATGAGATCATCGTGGAGCATGTGGGAGCCAACATGGGTATCCAGATCCCGCTGTTGGTTATTGACCGGAGAGTCGTCTCGGTCATGTCTGCTTGTCTCCCGAACCCGTAGGGTCTACACACTTAAGGTTCGGTGACGCTAGGGTTATGAAGATATGTATATGCAGAAACCCGAATGTTGTTCGGAGTCCCGGATGAGATCCCGGACGTCACGAGGAGTTCCGGAATGGTCCGGAGGTAAAGAATTATATATAGGAAGTGCTATTTCGGGCATCGGGACAAGTTTCGGGGTTATCGGTATTGTACCGGGACCACCTGAAGGGTCCCGGGGGTCCACCGGGTGGGGCCACCTGTCCCGGGGGGCCACATGGGCTGTAGGGGGTGCGCCTTGGCCTACATGGGCCAAGGGAACCAGCCCCTATAGGCCCATGCGCCTAGGGTTTCCACCATGGAAGAGTCCATGTGGTGGAAGGCACCCCTAGGTGCCTTGGGGGGGGGGGGAGGGAAACCTCCCCTTGGCCGCCGCCCCCCTAGTAGATCTCATCTACTAGGGCCGGCGCCCCCCCTGGCACCCCTATATATAGTGGGGGGGAGAGGAGGGATTTCACACCAGCCCCTGGCGCCTCCACCTCCCCCCGTTACGTCTCTCCCTCGTAGTCTCGGCGAAGCCCTGCTGCTGTGACGCCCTGCATCCACCACCACGCCGTCGTGCTGCTGGATCTTCATCAACCTCTCCTTCCCCCTTGCTGGATCAAGAAGGAGGAGACGTCTCCCGTCCCGTACGTGTGTTGAACGCGGAGGTGCCGTCCGTTCGGCGCTGGTCATCGGTGATTTGGATCACGTCGAGTACGACTACATCATCACCGTTCTTTTGAACGCTTCCGTGCGCGATCTACAAAGGTATGTAGATGCATCTAATCACTCGTTGCTAGATGAACTCCTAGATAATCTTGGTGAAACGAGTAGGAAAATTTTTGTTTTCTGCAACGTTCCCCAACAGTGGCATCATGAGCTAGGTCTATGCGTAGTTCTTCTTGCGCGAGTAGAACACAATTTGTTGTGGGCGTAGATTTGTCAACTTTCTTGCCGTTACTAGTCCTTTCTTGCTTCAGGGGTATTGTGGGATGAAGCGGCCCGGACCAACCTTACACGTACGCTTACGTGAGACCGGTTCCACCGACTAACATGCACTAGTTGCATAAGGTGGCTGGCGGGTGTCTATCTCTCCTACTTTAGTTGGAGCGGAATCGATGAACAGGGTCCTTATGAAGGGTAAATAGAAGTTGACAAATCACGTTGTGGCTTTAACGTAGGTAAGAAAACGTTCTTGCTAGAACCCTAATTCAGCCACGTAAAACTTGCAACAACAATTAGAGGACGTCTAACTTGTTTTTGCAGCAAGTGGTTTGTGGTATGATATGGCCAAAGTTGTGATGAATGATGAATGATCTATATGTGATGTATGAGATGTTCATGCTATTGTAATAGGATTCACGACTTGCATGTCGATGAGTATGACAACCGGCAGGAGCCATAGGAGTTGTCTTTATTCTTTTATATGACCTGCGTGTCATCAAGAAACGCCATGTAAATTACTTTACTTTATCGCTAAACGCGTTAGCCATAGTAGTAGAAGTAATAGTTGGCGAGCAACTTCATGGAGACACGATGATGGAGATCATGATGATGGAGATCATGGTGTCAAGCCGGTGACAAGATGATCATGGAGCCCCAAGATGGAGATCAAAGGAGCTATGTGATATTGGCCATATCATGTCACGTTTATTATTTGATTGCATGTGATGTTTATCATGTTTTGCATCTTGTTTACTTAGAACGACGGTAGTAAATAAGATGACCCCTCACAATAA
>NW_021244974.1:0-900 GCF_002162155.2 Triticum dicoccoides | reverse complement strand
ACCCACCGCCGCCGCCCCCGCCGTTTGAGCTGCCGGAGTCCGAGGTGAGGGAGAGGTTCTCCAAGTGGGTGATCAAGTACTCAAAGCACTACTCGTGCCATGAGGAGGAGGAGATGCGGTTCCAAGTCTTCAAGAACAACACCAACGCCATCGGCCAATTCGACCAACAGAATCCTGGCACGGTCGTCGGTCGCGGATTCCGACCAACTGGGTTTCAGGTCCGTGGCTCGGGCGGGGTCCGTATGAACAGGTTCGGTGACCTCAGCCCCAGGGAGGTCATCCAGCAGTTCACCGGGCTCAACACCACCAGCTTCAATGCCACGTCACCCACCTACCTCCCCAACCACTCCTTCAAGCCGTGCTGCGTTGACTGGCGCTCCAGCGGCGCTGTCACCGGCGTCAAGAATCAAGGCACTTGTGGTAAACGGTCAAGCTATACTTTCTACTAGCAGATTTAGTTATATACTCATGCATGGTCATGGTTGCTCAATGAATTACTCGTGTCATCGTGCGGATGGATAAAATTGTAATATGGCAGGATCATGCTGGGCATTCGCGGCGGTGGCGGCGATCGAAGGCATGAACAAGATTAGGACAGGGGAGCTGGTGTCGCTGTCCGAGCAGGTACTCGTGGATTGCGACACACGGAGCGGCGGCTGCGGCGGCGGCCACTCAGACTCGGCTATGGCCCTCGTGGCCGCCCGTGGTGGCATCACGTCGGAGGAGAGGTACCCATACGCCGGATTCCAGGGAAAGTGCGACATGGACAAGCTCCTCTTCGACCACCAGGCGTCCCTCAAGGGCTTCAAGGCCGTGCCACCCAACAACGAAGGTCAGCTGGCGATTGCCGTGGCCATGCAGCCCGTGACGGTCTACATTGACGCCAGCGGTTTTGAGTTC
>NW_021244973.1:0-441 GCF_002162155.2 Triticum dicoccoides | reverse complement strand
CCCCCCCCCCCAATCCTAGTTGGAATAGGATTCGCGGAGGGGGAAAAGAGAAGGAGGGGGCCGGCCACCTCTCCTAGTCCTAATAGGACTAGGGGAAGGGGGAGGCGCGCAGCCCATGTAGGGCTGCCTCTTCTCTTTTCCACTAAGGCCCATCATGGCCCATTTAGCTCCCGGGGGGTTCCGTTAACCTTCCCGGTACTCCGGTAAAATCCCGATTTCACCCGGAACACTTCCGATATCCAAACATAGGCTTCCAATATATCAATCTTTATGTCTCGACCATTTCGAGACTCCTTGTCATGTCCTTGATCACATTCGGGACTCCGAACAACCTTCGGTACATCAAAATGCATAAACTCATAATATAACTGTCATCGTAACCTTAAGCGTGCGGACCCTACGGGTTCAAGAACAATGTAGACATGACCGAGACACGTCTCC
>NW_021244972.1:0-698 GCF_002162155.2 Triticum dicoccoides | reverse complement strand
GTTTGATCGGCCCCGACGCATTGGGTATGACTCCTAGGTCGGTGATGAACTCCTTCACCCAAATAGCTTCATGCGCTGCCTCCGAGGCTGCCATGTACTCCGCTTCACATGTAGATCCCGCCACGACGCTCTGCTTGCAGCTGCACCAGCTTACTGCTCCACCATTCAACATATACACGTATCCGGTTTGTGACTTAGAGTCATCCAGATCTGTGTCGAAGCTAGCGTCGACGTAACCCTTTACGATGAGCTCTTCGTCACCTCCATAAACGAGAAACATGTCCTTTGTCCTTTTCAGGTACTTCAGGATATTCTTGATCGCTGTCCAGTGTTCCTTGCCGGGATTACTTTGGTACCTACCTACCAAACTTACGGCAAGGTTTACATTAGGTCTGGTACACAACATGGCATACATAATAGATCCTATGGCTGAAGCATAGGGGATGACACTCATCTCTTCTTTATCTTTTGCCGTGGTCGGGCATTGAGCCGAGCTCAATCTCACACCTTGTAATACAGGCAAGAACCCCTTCTTGGACTGATCCATTTTGAACTTCTTCAAAATCTTATCAAGGTATGTGCTTTGTGAAAGACCTATGAGGCGTCTTGATCTATCCCTATAGATCTTGATGCCTAATATATAAGCAGCTTCTCCAAGGTCCTTCATTGAAAAACACTTATTCAAGTAGGCCTTAATG
>NW_021244971.1:0-619 GCF_002162155.2 Triticum dicoccoides | reverse complement strand
CAAAATGTTAAACGGGCCCTTAACAGGCCGAAACTAATATCAGGCCGAATTACTAAGTGGGTTGTCGGTGTCAAAACCGGCGGATCTCGGGTAGGGGGTCCCGAACTGTGCGTCTAGGCGGATGGTAACAGGAGACAAGGGGCACGATGTTTTTACCCAGGTTCGGGCCCTCTTGATGGAGGTAAAACCCTACTCCTACTTGATTAATATTGATGATATGGGTAGTACAGAGTGGATCTACCACGAGATCAAGGAGGCTAAACCCTAGAAGCTAGCCTATGGTATGATTGTTGTTGTGATTGTTGTCCTACGGACTAAAACCCTCCGGTTTATATAGACACCGGAGAGGGCTAGGGTTACACGGAGTCGGTTACAATGGTAGGAGATCTACATATCCGTATTGCCAAGCTTGCCTTCCACGCCAAGGAAAGTCCCATCCGGACACGGGACGAAGTCTTCAATCTTGTATCTTCATAGTCTTGGAGTCCGGGCGATGATGATAGTCCGGCTATCCGGACACCCCCTAGTCCAGGACTCCCTCAGTAGCCCCTGAACCAGGCTTCAATGACGACGAGTCCGGCGCGCATATTGTCTTCGGCATTGCAAGGCGGGTTCCTCC
>NW_021244970.1:0-398 GCF_002162155.2 Triticum dicoccoides | reverse complement strand
TGTATGATGTTAACCTGCTGAAACTGTTATAACTTGGTGATTTGTCATTTTCATTGCATTTGATTTGTGCATCCTATGAGCATGAGCTCTACATGTGTTTTGTACTACATCATGTCATATTTACAGAGGTGCTTGTCTTGTATTTTTGTGAGTCTCGTAGTGAGTGCATCGAGCTCGTGAAGTAGGGTACTTGCTGTTGCTGTTTTGCTAGACTGATTCTGCTATATCATGTTGCTATGTAAACCTGCTCCTACAAATCATTATATGAATAATCTGGAGATGTTCACTAAGGATGTTTTGTTATAAATGTCATGCTCTATCCATCCATGCCCCTGGTTGCATTTATAGCCTGCGGTAGCTTGTTGTTATCTCGCCCTCAAAACTGCTAAATAATATTG
>NW_021244969.1:0-1136 GCF_002162155.2 Triticum dicoccoides | reverse complement strand
CTTATCATTTGGGAGCCATAGTAGCTCGTAGGTTGCATCAGAATAGACATAGCGGAGATTTCTTTGGAGGAATTTATGCAACCCGCTTAGCTAATTTTCTTGAGGTAGACATTCGTGAGGGTGACATGGAGTTACCCCCTTCTTATTTAGATTTTGATTCTATGGTTTCCCACCAGTTTGTTGAGAGGACTGAACCACCTCTCCAGTATCGACTAATCTTTAACAGACGTCGTGTAGTCCGTATTGCTCTTCCTGCTCCTGCTTTCTTTGATTCACAGGCAAAAAGAAGATATATTATTACCAGAGAGGAGGCAGATGTGTACGAAAGGAGAGTGGAGGCTTCTCGACTCCACGCTACAGCTCAGGCGGCGATAGCCGCTGCGTCACGGTACGACCCCAGCTACACCTACGGATATCCGCCAGGCCATCCCTGGCAATAGACCAACTTAGGCCAAAAGCCTAAGCTTGGGGGAGTACGTATTTCTCACCGACATTACATTCATGTTCACACACACTTATTGCTAGTTGTCGGTGCTCATACTCTTTCATTGTATTATCCATGCTAGTTTGAATTTCCTTTTTTTCTGCTTTCTTCTTGTGTGTTTGATAAACCTTAAGAAAAACCAAAAAAATTAGTTAGTTTACTTTTCATGCTTGTAGTAGAACTAAAAAAGAAAACCCAAAAATATTTCCCGTTCTTCTTTTTACTTGTTGGGAGCTTTCCCGTGTAAATAGTTTTTATTTCTTTTTGTTTCTTTGGGGGTCGAGAAGACTATATTGAAAATGCTTAGTGGCTCTTATATGCATGATTGATTATTTAAACCTAGAGCCCATATTACTTGTCTTCTCTCTTGAGTTGAATGCTTGCAGATCCCAGCTTAGTCCAATGCACATGCACTCTTATTATTATACACACCGTTCGGTCGTGCAAGTGAAAGGCAATAATGATGATATATGATGGACTTATTGGGAAGAGAAAAGCTGGTATGAACTCGACTTCTCTTGTTTTTGTAAATATGATGATTCATCGTTCCTGATTCAGCTATTATGAAGTAAACATATTTGCAATCACATTTAGAGATTATAGTTGCTTGTGCCATGCTTGATTTGCTATGAGTTATAATGGCTTACCTTGC
>NW_021244968.1:0-603 GCF_002162155.2 Triticum dicoccoides | reverse complement strand
GTGTCAGCAGATTAGATCTGTGGAAATATTATTCTCTCTACAGTGGTATTAGGAACTTAATTTGCAGGGTCGGACACTATCCTTTATTTGAACTCTTCTGTGGTATATCCGGAGGAGGAACCCACCTTGCAATGCCGAAGACAACACTGAGCGCCGGACTCATCGTCATTGAAGCCTGGTTCAGGGGCTACTGAGGGAGTCCTGGATTACGGGGTCTCCGGACAGCTAGACTATATCCTTTGGCCGGACTGTTGGACTATGAAGATACAAGATTGAAGACTTCGTCCCGTGTCCGGATGGGACTCTACTTGGCGTTGAAGGCAAGCTAGGAAATACGGATATGTATATCTCCTCCTTTGTAACCGACCTTGTGTAATTCTAGCCCCCTCCGGTGTCTATATAAACCGGAGGGTTTAGTCCGTAGGACAACATACAATCATACCATAGGCTACCTTCTAGGGTTTAGCCTCTCCGATCTCGTGGTAGATCAACTATTGTAATACCCATATCATCAAGAATAAATCAAGCAGGACGTAGGGTTTTACCTCCATCAAGAGGGCTCGAACCTGGGTAAAACATCGTGTCCCCTACCTCCTGTTACCA
>NW_021244967.1:0-385 GCF_002162155.2 Triticum dicoccoides | reverse complement strand
TTTCTCCTATATAAGCCTACATACCCTGTAAACATCCAGGGAGCAGACGAAACACAATTTCCACCACCGTAACCTTCTATATCCGCGAGATCTCATCTTGGAGCCTTCGCCGGCACTCTGTCGGAGGGGGAATCGACCATGGAGGGCTTCTACATCAACATCCTTGCCCCTCCGATGAGTTGTGAGTAGTTTACCACAAACCTACGGGTCCATAGTTATTAGCTAGATGGCTTCTTATCTCTTTTTGGAGCTCAATACAATGTTCTCCCCCTCTCTTGTGGAGATCTATTCAATGTAAACTCTTTTTGTGGTGTGTTTGTCAAGATCCGATGAATTGTGGGTTTATGATCAAGTTTATCTATGAATAATATTTGAATCTTCTCTG
>NW_021244966.1:0-402 GCF_002162155.2 Triticum dicoccoides | reverse complement strand
GAAGAAATGTTGAGCTTGCTCGACATACTAATCTATGCATCCACAACTCAGAAAGTTATATGTTCCTTGAGTTGTCCCTCTTCATTTGTATTCCGACCATCGTCTATCAGTTGATAGTAAGGAGTAGTTGGCAATCGTGTTGTCGATGCCTATTACTCTAGTGGTCTGTCAAGCCATTCCATTTCAGAATGACTAGGAGAAACAAACTCCAGTACCTTGTCCATTTCTAGGATTGGGTCAAAGCAGTTGTACTCCGCAGATCAAATTGCTAATCTAGCTTTTGCTCTGTTCTACCTTGGAGTATTACCATCTTTATATTAAGACTGTCACGAGAATTGCGCTAGCTCTTATGAATTCTTGATGCAATAACACTTCTTGCCATCATTGTTCATTCCTCGGTTT
>NW_021244965.1:0-2899 GCF_002162155.2 Triticum dicoccoides | reverse complement strand
TTTTTTTTTCCATTGAAATGTGAAGGATTGATTCCTATCCTATATAGAAATAGGAATCCATTCCTACAAACCAAAGAGCTTCAAAGGATTTTTTTTCTTACAAAGTTCCTATCCTTTGCAATTCCTACAATATTCCTATGAACCAAAGGAGGCTTAAACACACTCCACAGTCACACAATCATATTAATCAGCAAAGATACTGTTGAGCCGCCATTGGAGCTTCGTGACTCCAACAGCGGCATCGCCGCCCATACACAACCCTCACCATACGATGATTCCTTATCAACATGAGTCAGTACATGAGTTAGCACCTTGCTTTTGTCTCGCGGGAGTCATGTTGGACTTCTCTCCTCCCACGTGTCCTTGCTGTGATAGTTGGAAACAATGACTGCATTGGTAGGTCTCCGTGTACTGTGTCCAACACGCGGCCTTCGGGAGCTTGGACGGTGACCACTTCTATAATACACAGACATGTCGGTGACGAACTTTTTTTTGAGTTTTTTTGAAATTGAGACGTACCCGGCCTCTGCATCATAATGATGCATGCAGCCATGTTATTAAAAGTTCGCAAAATAGCACAAAGTCGATAAAGTATTACAGATCGCAAGTGGAGCGAAAATAAAAAATCAAAATTCATGCTGACAATCACAACCGGAATGGCAATAAGAAGGATAAGCTCTCTAGACTCCTATCCTGTTATGCGACCGCCATCCGAACCGGTTGAACAAAGCCCGTGCTACCATCTCTCACTGATTGCACCCAGTAACCAAAGGCTCCGTGGATTCCATAGGAGTTAGTAGGGACCACGTACGGATCCAAGCAGTAGCTCTGAAGATGACCTGCAAGAAAGTTAAATTGTTTTGTCTGTTAAATATGAAATCATTCCTACAATTCCATATAGCCCACAAAAGCGCACATATTCCAATCCAAATACGAGCCGCCGTAGTATGTTCAACCTCATTTAACCACGTTCCAAACAATGATGTAATGTCAAGTGAAGGAGTAATGTTAAAGGCTATATGAATCGTTCTCCAAAGTAATTTGACGAGTGGGCATTCAAGAAATAAATATTGTACTGTTTCATCATGATCACAAAAGCAACATCGTGGACTACCTACCCATCTCCTCTTGATTAAGTTGTCCTTTGTAAGAATTACTTGTTTGTGGACAAACCACATAAAGATTTTAATGCGCAAAGGAAGCTTAATCTTCCAAATATGCCGCGATCTCGAGATTGGGCCAGAATTAACCAGATCCATATAAAAAGATTTCACCGTAAAAACCCCATTCTTAGCTAGTTTCCATTGCGTTGAATCTGTTTGGTCAGAGAGTTGAACATCTATCAATCTCTGAACCATGTGCATCCATGCAGTCCAACGCTCACCAACTAACGCCCGTCTGAACTGGATATTCAATGGACTCGTTTGTAGAACTGTTTCTATGTAATCCTCCTTACGTTGCACAATGTTATACAGGGTGGGATACTGTACGGCCAGGGGCGTCTCTCCTAACCATGTATCCTCCCAAAATCTTGTTGACATTCCATTGCCAACTAGGAATTTGAACCTACGAAAGAACAAGTCCTTCACTCTCATAAGCCCTTTCCAGAATGGTGGCGAGTCGGTAGGTCTCGTGGTAACCTGAGCGAGTGTTTTCGACTATAGATACTTATGACGCAAAATTTGTGCCCACATGCCTTCCGGCTTAGTCTCTAACCGGTAGAGCCATTTGCTCATAAGGCATTTGTTCTTAATTTTTAAGTTCTCAATACCGAGCCCACCGTGGTCTTTTGGGCGACAAAGAATGTCCGGTCGCGCGAGACGATATTTCCTCTTAGCCTCATCTGACTGCCAGAAGAATACCTGCACAAATTGTCAGTCCATCTTCCACACGGTTCAGGACATTGTGTGCAGGAACCCATGCGAGCAGCATCCGCCTACATCATCCCAGAGGAAGATGTAGCATCCTTGCGTGCTGGTTGCATCCAAGAGGAGGAAGACTTGTCGCTAGCATGTTGGTATCCTCCAATCTCTCAATTAAGATTGCAAATACCGTCGTGGTGAATAATTGAGCAAAAGCTCTATTGCTATCTAGCTAGCCATGTTCATATGCAATCAGCCAAATGAAATTTGTCTGTGATATATATAGAAGCTTTTGTCCCTGCAACAACTGAATTGCATACATATATAAGCATGAGCGCACATGAACTTAAAATGCAAATGAACACCATGAAGTCTAAAGTGCATGAGTATATCACATAATTGTTACCCACTAAGGTCACCATGAATTCGGAATTAATCATCTTTTGCATGCATATCTTCCTCTCTTACTTTCCCTTTACTTTCAAACAAATCATGTTTCTTTCCAAGAGCAAAGGCACCCGATTACCTCTAGACAAACGTACAAAGCAAAGCTTTTAGAAGTAGGGCTAGGAGAAATCGAGAAGAAAGTAAAACAGATTTCCATCGGTTCCGGAGCTAACCTTTGTAAGCTGCGTGATGTGTCCGGTCAACCAAAAATTAATGGAGACAGAGAGCAAAAAAAAGAAAAAAACTCATGCACACAAGAAATATGCCGCAGAAGTAGAACTTCTTCATTCCTGGATGTACCTGCGCTACATGTGGATCAGTGGGACTTGAGAAGTACATATAGTGTTCAATTATCAGTTCGTCTGGCAGAGTGGTTGCGGCAGAGTGTTTTTCCAAAGCATCTCTCCCGACCCCTCCTCCCGGTAGGGTTTCCCCCGCCGCCCACCACGTGCGCCCCTTCCCACTCCGCCCCATTCTTCCCCCGCCCTGTCCCGCCGCCTCCGCCATCTCCCCGGGAGGAGGCCGGACGGCGCACGCCCCCCTTTCCCCTCGCCCACCCTCCTCCTTCTCTCCTTCCCGCCGCCGCCGCC
>NW_021244964.1:0-904 GCF_002162155.2 Triticum dicoccoides | reverse complement strand
CATTAGTCACGCCACCACTGCATCATTATCTCTTCCGCAGTCCACCATCCCATCCATTAATTTCCACCACGTGCTATGCACTGTTCATTGTCATAATCATAGTTGAGGTCATTCACATCTTCGCCTGATCCAATCTGCATCTTATCTAGTT
This sequence comes from Triticum dicoccoides, assembly GCF_002162155.2. Lineage (NCBI taxonomy): Eukaryota > Viridiplantae > Streptophyta > Magnoliopsida > Poales > Poaceae > Triticum > Triticum dicoccoides. The sequence goes on along the minus strand of NW_021244964.1, from coordinate 753 downwards.
TGTCTTGGAAAGAGAAAAAAAAAGATAGAGAAAAAAAAAGAGAGGAAAAAAAAAGAAAAAGAGAGAGAAGAAAAAGAAAAAAAAAAGCGTGAGAAAAAAAAGAGAGAAGAAAAAAAAATTGGATCTATCTAGAATCAATCTCGTACCTGAATTCGGATTGGAATCTGTTTTGCGCACTGTTCAGTAAAACAGGTGTATCTTCCTCATACGAAGTCCGTTTTGGCTCCGTGAGTACTCAAATTGAAGATAGCGACGAGGCGCATCTAAATAGTTGCAGAAGCTAGTTCAATATTTGACACCTCAAAATCGGCTTCGAAATAGGTCTTTTTGCCCTCCGAAGTTCGTGAACACAGCTTGTTCCAATTTTTCAGGCCAGTTTTCTTTGAAAGAATTTATCAGAAAATTGTCTCAAACTTTTCAAGAGGAAAGTTGGAGAGAGAGTTGTTGTATATCCTGCTTGGCAGTTGTTTTTCATCATTATCTTCACTGCCGTTGTGATCTTCACTTATATCTTGCTGTCAAGAGCTACTTAGTATCCTTCATTGATGCTAGTTGTGCTACGCCGTGACCTCATTAGTGTTCTAGGCTCGCGTCTCTAGTCCGGTCTAGCCTAGGACCAGCACAGTACCGTCGTTGAGCGTTTATTCAACATTGCATCTTTGAATTGATTATTGCTAATCTTTTGCTACCATATATAGCCAACCTAGCTCCACATATTTCTACACCGTGTATACGTACGCTCCCCTGGCAATC
>NW_021244963.1:0-901 GCF_002162155.2 Triticum dicoccoides | reverse complement strand
CATTAGTCACGCCACCACTGCATCATTATCTCTTCCGCAGTCCACCATCCCATCCATTAATTTCCACCACGTGCTATGCACTGTTCATTGTCATAATCATAGTTGAGGTCATTCACATCTTCGCCTGATCCAATCTGCATCTTATCTAGTTTGTCTTGGAAAGAGAAAAAAAAAGATAGAGAAAAAAAAAGTGAGGAAAAAAAAAGAAAAAGAGAGAGAAGAAAAAGAAAAAAAGCGTGAGAAAAAAAAGAGAGAAGAAAAAAAAATTGGATCTATCTAGAATCAATCTCGTACCTGAATTCGGATTGGAATCTGTTTTGCGCACTGTTCAGTAAAACAGGTGTATCTTCCTCATACGAAGTCCGTTTTGGCTCCGTGAGTACTCAAATTGAAGATAGCGACGAGGCGCATCTAAATAGTTGCAGAAGCTAGTTCAATATTTGACACCTCAAAATCGGCTTCGAAATAGGTCTTTTTGCCCTCCGAAGTTCGTGAACACAGCTTGTTCCAATTTTTCAGGCCAGTTTTCTTTGAAAGAATTTATCAGAAAATTGTCTCAAACTTTTCAAGAGGAAAGTTGGAGAGAGAGTTGTTGTATATCCTGCTTGGCAGTTGTTTTTCATCATTATCTTCACTGCCGTTGTGATCTTCACTTATATCTTGCTGTCAAGAGCTACTTAGTATCCTTCATTGATGCTAGTTGTGCTACGCCGTGACCTCATTAGTGTTCTAGGCTCGCGTCTCTAGTCCGGTCTAGCCTAGGACCAGCACAGTACCGTCGTTGAGCGTTTATTCAACATTGCATCTTTGAATTGATTATTGCTAATCTTTTGCTACCATATATAGCCAACCTAGCTCCACATATTTCTACACCGTGTATACGTACGCTCCCCTGGCAATC
>NW_021244962.1:0-730 GCF_002162155.2 Triticum dicoccoides | reverse complement strand
GACTAAACTTTAGTTCCACCTCTTGCCTTGCACAAATGGGCTGCGTGGGCTTCTAGGATTTATTAGGAATTTCTGAAACTACTATTGGGCTAGGCCCAAATAGACAAAAATTCCAGCAGTAAGTGATCATCTGGAAGACTGGAACGAGCAGGAACATGTGAGGTTAGGCATTTATTCGATTAGAACTGAATAAACTGAAGACTGATCTCGCTCCTTTCTGCCAACTCATGAACGCACTCCAGTGCCCATTACCAATCCAAACGGTGACTTGGCAATTGCCCAGAGCTTGCTAGTGGTAGATTGGTTAGTTAATTTGTTGTATCTCTATTTCTAATGGAGCAGTTGGTAGTCTCGCTTCCAGGTTTTTTTTCGTCCCACCACTTTCGTCTGGTTTTTTTCCGTAGGTTAACCGTCGTAGATTTTTTTCGATGATGGTTTCTTATTCACCGGTTTATTTACCCCTCAGCTCTTTACTTGCAAATCAGGACTTTCCAAACGTGCACGCAATCACGGATCTAAATTTACTAACTTATCCAAATCAACCAATACCTTCCATTATTGCAAATTTCTTTAGGAAACAAATAATAGATTTTAAGGAAACAAATAAAAGATTTTAAAGACACATCATACTTTACTAATAATCACAAAAAATCAAATCTAAATTAATTAACCTTACCTTAAATCACTCAATCACTTTAATTAGAAAACATTTTCTTTCCTAACTGCACCT
>NW_021244961.1:71914-87173 GCF_002162155.2 Triticum dicoccoides | reverse complement strand
GAAGAAGCAGCAGCAGAAGAAGAAGAAGAAGAAGAAGAAGAAGAAGAAGAAGAAGAAGAAGAAGAAGAAGAAGAAGAAGAAGAAGAAGAAGAAGAAGAAGAAGAAGAAGAAGAAGAAGAAGAAGAAGAAGAAGAGGAAGAAGAAGAGGTAGACGAAGAGGAAGAAGGAGAAGAAGAAGAGGAAGAGGAAGAAGCAGAAGAAGAAGCAGAAGCAAAAGAAGAAGAAGAAGAAGAAGAAGAAGAAGACCATAAAAAAATTGTGGATCCTGGGAATCGAACCCATGACCTCCTGGTGTGAGAACTGGTTGCTGACCAGTCGAGCTAGTAGAGGGAACTTGATGTGGATCAAGTCAGGTGGAAGATAACCTGCTGGCTCGAGCAGAAATCAAAAAAAATACTAATGGCACACCAGGGCGAGGTGCGCCATTAGTATGGATGTACTTATGGCGCACCGTGGTGTGGTGCGCCATTAGTATTGTGCCGCCCCCATCCATATCCCGGCCCAAACCTATCCCCTCTCTCTCCCTCGCCCTCGCCCTCGATCCCCTTGCCCTCTCCTCTCTCGACGGCGCTGCCCCGCCGCCTCGACGCCGCCCCGTCCTCCTCGTCTCCGCCCCGACGCCGCGACGCAGCCCTCTCCTCTCCCGACGACGCCGCCCCGCCGCCCCGTCGTCTTTGTCTCCTCGGCCGCTCTCCCCGCCGCCCTCGTCGCCGGTGGCCCGGACGCCGCCCCGTCAACACCACCGTCGCCGGAGCACCACCACCACCCGGACCTCGTCGCACCACCACTACCCGGACCTCGTCGCCCCACCTCGTCGCCCCGTCCACACCATCGCCCCCGTGAGCTCCCCCTCCTCCTCTCCCCCTCTCCATATCGTCGATAGTGCAAGAGGACACCCAAATTATCAACCGCAATTAACACTGATGGTTTCTGATTTTGAGCTGTCAAACAATTACTAATTTTGCGCTATCACAGAGACAACGTTGTTTTGTTAGTTAAATTGAGGCTGCTGGTAGTGTTGAAAGAACAAGACGAAAAACCACTACCCAAAATAGAAACTGATGTTGTAGGCTAGAATAACTGATGTTGAATCTGTAGAATGTTCTCACTCCCATTTGACTGAAGTTGTGTAACATGTACTGACTAAAGTTCAGTCAAGTGACACCTCATATTCACCTAAGTCCTGTACAACAGCAAGCTGCCCTTGTGATCTTCGACGGCCTTTAGAACTGTTATAATTTCACTTGGTCTAGCTGCAATCAAAAAAACCATTTTGAATTTTTAACATGTAAAGTAGCTAGAAGTTAATGTTTGCAAAGTAGATAGCAGAGTCTGTTAGACATGTCATCCTTTTTTTACCTATACAGCAAAACTCATATATCAAAGTAGCAGAGTCTGTTGGACATATATGCCCTTATGGACTGAATTTCTGTACAATAGGACTGTTGGAATTTCACGTGATCTATTTGCAATCAGAGGAACAATTGATGTTAGCATTATTACGATGTAAGCAGCAAATTCAGTCTACAAGTATTTGCTAATAACCTGAGTCTAGTTTCCATATCGTCGGTATGTGTCTGGTTCGTATAGTGTTCTATCTCTAGTCTACCATAATTTGTTCAAGACTAAAGATTATGTTGTGTATCATCTATCATGTAAACATGAAATTGACCCATTTGAGCTAGGAGAGTTACTTGAATGAGCTCATAAACAAAAGCAGCGTCCAACCTGTAGACATCGTTATCAAGGCAGAAAAGTTTTATGGTGTCCATGACATGATGCTTGATCTAATATATTCGCTGCGTAGAGAAACGCCCATGGGAATGTTCAGTCTAAAAGAACATGGATGGTAGCAGCCAAATAACAAGATATTTTCATTTCCTCCACAACAACTCTGATTCCCCTCCCTTTCTCAAGTACCTATGCATGTGAAGATTCTGAAACAAATTAGTTGGCAGGCAAGTCAACATGAGTATACTATTTATTCATAAAGAGGAGATAACAATGAATAATGAGCTATATTTATCAAGGCAAAAAATAAGCAGGCCCTTGGAAAAAAACATCATATACCAACCAATTCATAGCTAGAGTGAATCAAAAATGATTTGCACTTAAGATGGTAATTAATGGCTAAATAACAATATCCTTAACCGTGTTGCCAAACTAGGCCTTAGCAGTTAAGTCTTAACGTGGTTTGCATTCATTTGCAATTACACTTGTTTTTGCCTCCACTTGATGGAGCCGACAGCTTCCGTTTACCTGAAACGAGTCTTCTTGTTTTGCGGTGCTCATTTTTTTCTAAGTGCACTGCAGTACTTGTTCCTTTGTGCACCATAAGTAAAACTAGCTAATTTTATGAAAATGTATCATGTCACTGTCCGTGACTCTCTCTTTTTAAGTCCAAATTCTGTTGGTGGCTCGGTTAACTCCTAGGGTTTTAGCAGTTATGAATAAAAAACATTCTGATCCAGTATTGCTTGTAGTGGTTTGTCCAAAATGTTGAATGATACTGCATGGAGATGCATATATTGTTTCACCTCTTCACATGCCAATGTATTTTCCATGTTGTGATGAAGGCCTTTTTTGCCTTGTCCACCCGAGAGGCCCTTGAGTTTGTTGGAATGTCGATTAACTTCCGTTCCAGCAAATTCGGGTACTCCATATGTCCTATTTTCAGCAAAGGTCATGCTGAAATTTTCCGTGAATTTTAGCATGACTTTGCCAAAAATAGGACATATGGGGTACTTGTGACTAATGCATGGGCCGGGGTACTTGTGACTAATGATGAAAGCTTAGGCTTTTAGGGTGCCTCGATGTCGAAAAACCCTCAATGATAAAAGCTTAGTTTTTAGGATGCCTCGGTGTCGACAAACCCTAAATGATGAGACCATGATCTTGTTCCTTGACAATAACCAACTTTTTGACCAAACTTTGTTCCTATTTAGAGAGAAACATGGCCAACAACGATCAGGCCGGGGGTTTGGGCAGCAAGGCATTCTGGGAGCTGTCCCAGGAGATGAAGGAACAACCTCACTTGTATGAGGACGCCGCCTTCCCCATCGATCCTGAGACCACTGATGGTACCGCCGAGGATGACCCCACTGATGCCACCACTGATGGTGCTGCCGAGGATGCCACCACTGATGATGGCGGCGCACGCACAGATGGCAGCCAACAGAAGAGGCAACGGAAGGACCGGCGCCCGACCGTGCTCCGCACCCTCAAGGAGGAAGTTACTGAAGTGGACTCCGACGGGAATCCAACGGCGCCCGAACGAATAGTCAAGGGGTACTCGCTTTAGCTCGGGTGCATTCTCCGGAGCACCGTCTCGATCAACACCGAGAACCTGAGGCATCCTGACCGAGGGAATTTGCGCAACCTCCTCTTCACGAAGCTGCACGAACGATACAAGTTCCCCGCTGATTTTGAAAACACAAGCCTCAAAGGGAATAAAGTGAACAATGCTGCCCTCACGAAGATGAGAAAGGCCCTGTCTACTTGGAAAAGCAATGTGAAGAGAATGATCGAGAAAGGTGAGAGTTATGAGAAGATCAAGGAGAAAAATCCTTCGATCACTGAAGATGACTACAACGACTTCAAGATCAATTGCTCGAGCACCGCAAACTCCCAATCAAGTCAGTGGGGGAAAGAAATGCGGGAGCTGAACTTAGGGGAACACAAACTCGGTCCCGGCGGTTACAGAGTGGCGGAGCCTATATGGGACAAGGAGGACGCGGAGCGTGCCGAGCAAGGCCTACCGGCCCGCTTCGAGAAATACAGCGGTAACAAGCAGACTAGGAACTATCTCAGGGCCCAGTACAAGGAGGACCCGATAACAAAGGAGCTTACCACGGATCCGAAGACCAGGGCACTTGAGCTTGTTCTGGTAAGGAATACACCCCCGCGTAATTAGCTCCATATGGTTGCATTCTAATTAATGAAGCCAAATTTCTAAATGGTTCACATTCCTTCTGCAGCGACTGAAAGCAGTAGCGCGGGGTCGACTAAGAGCAACCCTTGGGACACCACTCTAAATAGGGCGTTGAATGTAATGAAGAACAAGGATAAGCTCAGTAAGCCGACGTCAGCTGGTCGTGTGGCCGGCAAAGGCTTGTCCACAAAATGGGGGTCATACTATACCGCTGGTGTGCGGAAGGAGAAAAGACCATCTCGGAAAGCCAGGCGCGCGAGGTTCAAGAACTCAAGGCACAGGTGGCGCGAATTCTGGAGATTGTCCAAGAGCAAGTGCAGCAACAACTCGGAGCGACGATCACCGCCATTGTGCCTACCTTGATCCAGGGGTTGACTGCGTGGATTGCGGGCGGCCAACAAGGGCCGCCCCCGATTCCTAGCTTCACGGCCAGCAACTCGCAGAATGCGATGGCGGGGCCATTGTTGTCTCCGGCGGAGGCGGCATTGGTGTCTCCCACGCCGTCACGGGAGCTTAATGCACCCGGGTGTACGCGGGCCGGCACCTCTGCAGCAAGCGGCCCCTCCGTCAACTGCACGCCCGCCGTTGGCGGTGCCTCGACATTAGCCGAGCTCGACGCCATCATCACGGTAACTAATTAAGCCTCTCTCGGTCGAGGACTTCATCTCCTTGCCTTTGACTGGGCATCCCTGACGCCCTACATGTTTTCACAGGGCGCCGCCGACATTCCGTGCACTCTCCTGCACTTCGTGAACAACGAGTTGGTCGATGTCGCCAAGGGAAAAATCGTTCAACGGGGCAACCCCTTGTTCCACGGTACCCAGATGCCACCCAACTTGTTTAGGGTTGAACTGGTTCGGGTGCTGCCAGGCTGCGACGAGTTGTTACCTCCGATTCGACCCGTCAGGGCCAATGATGATGACGTGATGACCCTCAGCGCCTGCCTGAGCTGGCCCCTACTTTGGCCGAAGAGCCAGATTCGTTTGGGGGCGGGGGACACTACCCCAAAGACAACACCGCCAGTCGTGCCGGCGCCAAGTCGGCCCCATGGCAATACCGCCGCAACGGTGCCGGATATCCCTATGCCACTGGATCCAAACATGCATATGGCACATGATCAGAACGACGACGACGACGATACATTTGGCAACGTCGATCAGTACTTTGCCGAACATGGGTACGATGGCGACTTCATGGGGGCTCCTTCTCAAGAACCCAACCCAACAAAAGACGTGCGCGATCTAGCTGGTACCGCGGAGAAGCCAAGTTGCAACAGGCATCGTCTGCCGTTCAGCTCTCAGGAGACGCCTCTAGCTACCGACTTCACCGAGCCTCAGATAGGCGAGGTGCGAAATATTATCAGCCCAAACACACTCAAGAAGGCGGTATGTGAGCAGAACTCGGTCCCATTATAGGAGAAGAAGAAGGCACGCAAAAGAAAGACTAACAAGGGTGCGAGCCAGTCGGCACCGAGTACGATCCGTGCTCAGGACGGGCCACCTTCACCTGAGGATATGTCGAGGAGGGTGCATGTGGCGGGTAGGGCGATGCTACCGACAAATATGCTCAATGCTGCAACCAGTGCTATGCGGAGTCTGCATGACAGTGTTCTTTCTTTGGAGAAGCAGAGTCTCAGAGAGAAGGATGTGGCATACCCGGTTTTCGCGGCCAAGGTGCCAGAGGGCAAGGGCTTTGTGGATAACTCCATCGGGCGTACGATCATCCCGCGGTTTGATGACATCCACGCTATGATGAACCTTCATCCGCTGCACTACACCTTTGTTCGGCTATTTTCGCTGAGTATGGAGATGCGGATCATTCGCGACAAGACCCCGGACATCGTGATAGTCGACCCCTTCTACATGCGTGCCAAGATCTTGGGCAGCGCTGGGGACCGGCAAGTCGTGAGTTCTTACCTCGAAGGCATCATTCTGGCAAACCAAGATAAGGATAACTTCCTCGTGCCTTACTTTCCTGAGTAAGTCCTCCCCTCAACCGGCCCGTAACATATGAATTCTTAGATTTTGATCGTTTTTCTTTCAACATTCCGTGTTTTCTGCAGTGACACACATTGCACGCTCATCCTCCTAAGCCCCAAATATTCCATGACCACGTATTTCGACCCGCACCGTCAGTCGAACGTAGACTACACAAATGTCAAGAAGGTTCTTGATGATGTTCTCCCCGGCTACGCCAAATCTGGAGGCACCTTCACCAGGCCTATTTGTAAGTACGGCAAGCACGTATTCTCCCACAATACGACATTCTGCTGCGTCAAGCAGCCGCCTGGCGGTCAGAAGGGTGCCTACTACGCCATCCATCACATGCGGGCGATCGTACGGGAGCATCATCAACTTCTGCTACCAAGTAAACTCAAAGATTGGGCCACGAGCGTGTCGGCAATCCAGGACGTGGACATCAGACAAGAATTCTTTCACATCCAGTCGGAGTTTGCGGAAATCATCCATCAAGATGTTCTTCGTACCTCGGGGCAGTTCTACCTCAGAAATCAACCGTCCAACAGTGACATCGACACAATGCTACAAATGCAGGCTGACAACGCCCGTTCTTTCATGACTCCCATGATAGACGGCGGCTTCATCCACGCTCCGGTCCCTTGAGTCGAGTCGAAAGCAGTGATGCTGTGTCTAGTTCTAAAACATCGATTGGCTCATGTTGTAATTAAACTTTAATGAACTTGTAGTATGTCTCTTTGGTTTCGAGAGTCGTTCAACTTAGATGTAATCGATGCTATTAATGTCTTGCTTTTCTCTTCTGATCGTTCTGTTGCATACTTATATATTGCTTATGTATTGTCTGTGAATTGGTACTAATGTTTCGTTTGGCTAGTGCATAGCGATGTCGTCGTATGTCGTGTACAAGGGTAAGGTTCCCGGAGTCTACGACGACTGGGAGGAGTGTCGGAGACAGGTTCACCGATTCAGCGGTAACAGTTACAAAGGGTACACCAGTAGGGCCGAGGCCGAATCTAGATACGCCCGCTATCTAGCGGGAGAGGGGAGGGAGCGTTGGAGGAACCGGATGAAGACGAGTTTCATCGTGATGATGCTCATCGTGATGACCGCAGCTCTCTTCTATGTGATGGTAGTTTAGATGATCGATATCGACTTGTAATGTGAAGACAAACTCGCTACTCGCGGTCTCGAGACTTGTAATATAATGTTCTATCTTTGTTCGGTCTTTTCAATTGGGAGACTAATATGATGAATTGTATTCAGAGACTAATCTTCTATTGTATTCGATGCATCTGTTGTTGATGTGTGCTGTCTATATTTTGTCCAATTATACATTTTGTAACCTGTGCAAAAAATAGAAAATAAAAAAATAAAAAAACCTAATATTCATACTAATGGCACATCACAACACAGTGCGCCATTAGTATGCCAAAGGATACTAATGGCGCATCATTAAACAGTGCGCCATTAGTATGCCGAAGTTACTAATGGCGCATCTTGCTGTTGTGCGCCATTAGTATGCCAAAGCACCTGGGTATACATGGCCCCTTGGGAGGCATACTAATGGCGCACTGTTGTATATACTAATGGCGCATCCGGTGGTGCGCCATTAGTATACCAGATACTAATGGCGCACCAGTGGTGCGCCATTAGTAAAATATACTAATGGCGTGGCACTAATGGCGCACCACTAATGCGCCATTAATGGCTAAATTAGGTGCGCCATTAGTAGGCCTTTTCCTAGTAGTGAGAAGTGCAAAGAATATGATTCTGATGACAAGAAGAAGAAGAAATTCTCAAAGTCTTCTTCCAAGTCTTCTTCCAAGTCTTCATCACTCAAGAAGAGCTCATCTGGCAAGGCTCATGCTTTTGTTGGCAAGGAGATGGATCCAGAGGAGGAGCTACTTCCGAGGAGGCGGAGGTGGAGTCTGAGGATGAGTCCGACTCTGGTGTTGCGAGTCTGGCTCTAGCTATAGCTTACGTCGCCAAGTCCATCTTGAACACTAAAGTCAATGGCTCCGTCACCAACGCTGATGATAATGACAAGGATGACTCAGCTCCCACCTACTGCTTCATGGCACGTGGTGCCAAGGTAAACCCACGCGATGCTTACTTTCAAACATCAAGTGAAGTTGACTCTGATGGTGAATCCAAACCTAGTTACAGAACACTTGCTAAAATTTCAACTGAATAACAGAAAGTTGTGGAACATATTCAAAAACTGCTAGACAAAAGCGATGACCTGTTGGATGCGGAAATCACCAAGTCTCAGTCCTTAATTGAAGACATAAAAAATCTTCATGTTAAGTACCAGGAACTTGAAGGTCGACATGAATCGCTCTCAACCTCTCATTAAAAGCTTTCCTATGATTATCTTCAAAGGAAGCAGGAACTTGATAAATTGAGATTGTCTCATGAAGATCTTCAAAAGGAAAACGAGTCACTCCACGCTCAACATATCAGTCTTGCTCAGGAAGGAAATGAACCACAATGTATAAAATGCATTGAGCGTGATAACGCTGCCTGTGTTGCTGAATGTTCTACTACTACTCTTGTTGCAATATCTTCAACTGCTAATGTGGTAACTAACCCCTCTGCGGAGGATACCACTACTATTGCTGATGAGAATGCTAGGTTGAAGACACTGCTTGAGACAGGGATGTACAAAAGTCTCAAAGGGCATCAGACATTATGTGATGTCCTCAAAAAGCAGATTTTGAACCGAAACCCTAGGAAAGAGGGTGTTGGGTTCGAGAGAAAAATTAATGTTGATGGGTTTTACTGGAAGCCTGAGCAGTACCCCAAAAACACATGGGTTGCTGGAAAGGAACCCTCTGTAGATCCATCCACCTTATCTGGTTTCACTTGTGCTAACCCCATTATCATTGATGAATCTTTTGATGCAAACTATAAACTGTTTACGAATCAGAATGGCAAAGTGTTTGCCAGGTACATTGGTACTAACTGCAGGAATGGGCCACCGATGAAGAAGATATGGGTACCCAAAAGCTGTCTTGAGAATCTTCCTGTGAATGTCATCATGACACCACCTGTGAAGAAGACACCCCCCATACCAAAGGCTTCATATGGTCCAAAAGCTTCATACAGACCGAGGACTCATTTGAGTCACCCTAACTTCAATGTTTTGCAGGGAAATCATACTCAGACCGATGAATATGAGCGTGTTTCATCAAACCGCTATGTTCATAGAACTAAGAACTTTTCTGCTTATTCCTATGAGTATTATTCACCTCCTTTAAGGCTATTTACTAGGGCTCCAAAGCCGAAGTTCTCAGATGCTACACTTAGACTCATTGCTTCTAAGCCACCCCTGAAAATGTGGGTGGTTAAGAAAACTTAACTCTCTTTTGCAGGGAAAGGTCTCTAGTCGGAAACCAAAGGCGTCCAATGCTAATGCTGGTGACCTTAAAAAACATGTGGGGCGCAAGATAAAATGCCCAAACGGTCTTACTATGTATTTCGTTTCGGGATTCCTTAACACTCATCCTATCTATCCTAACCAAGATCTGAATTTCCAAGTTCAACTTGTTCATCAAATGTTTCTGCTTCACAACTCGCTTGGTGAAGCCTATCCCCCAAATTGCAGTGTATGCTACGACACCTCGTACTTCAGAATGGATTATGGATAGTGGATGCACTAATCACATGACTGGCGATCGAAGTCTTCTGATGGATTCAACGCTACGACCATCAGACAAGAGTCACAACACATTTGCTGACACTGGTAAAAGCAAGGTATTGGGTCTAGGTAGAGTTGCAATATCAAGGGATCAGCACATGGATAAAGTGATTCTTGTTGAATCCCTTTGTTTCAACTTAATGTCTGTCTCAATGCTTTGTGACTTAAACATGATTGTGCTATTTGGAAAATATCGTTGCCTTGTACTGATGGAATCTTACAAGTCTCTAGTCTTTGAAGGGTATCGAAAAGATGATCTGTATATGGTAGATTTCTCAGCAGGACCGCAGATGGTTGTATGTCTTCTAGCAAAAGCTTCAGAGTGCTGGCTTTGGCATCGAAAGCTGGGGCATGCTGGCATGAGGAACTTGCACACTCTCGCGAAGAAGAAGCATGTTGTGGGCATCGAAGGCGTCAAGTTTAAGAAGTTCATCTTTGTGGTGCCTGAGAAGCTGGAAAGATGACAAGAACCAAGCATCCCTCCGAAGACAATCATGACTACATCTCAACCCTTCAAGCTGCTATACATGGACTTATTATGCCCTACTCACTACTCTACTCTCCATGCCACTGCTTGCCTCTATTGCTTCGTCATTGTTGATGATTACTCTATATATACTTGGGTGCATATAATCCTCTACAAGACTGAAGTGCAGGATGTCTTCAGACGCTTTGCAAATCATGCCATGACAAACTATGGCGTCAAGATCAAGCATATCAGAAGTGACAACGGCACTGAGTTCAAGAACACCGGCCTGGACCTTTATTTGGATACTTTGGGTATCACTCATGAGTTCTCTGCTCCTTACACACCTCAGCAGAATGGCATCACGGAGCGCAAAAACAGAACCCTTATTGAGATGGCCCGAACGATGCTCGATGACACTACTAGGAAAAGGGCTATAGATGGAATTGACACTAATGGTGCACCAGACATGTGGTGCGCCATTACTATATACTAATGGCGCACCACCCTCTGATGCGCCATTAGTGTTGAAACTACTAATGGCGCACGCTGCCCATGGTGCGCCATTAGTACCAAATTTTATTTTGAACTAGTGCGCCTGTCCAAACATACTAATGGCGCATCCTCTGGTGGTGCGCCATTACTAGTTGTAACTAGTAATGGCGCACCAGCCAGAAGGTGCGCCGCTAATGTTATTTTTTTATTATTGTTTTTATTCCATTTTTTGCAAAAGTACTAATGGCGCACCACCAGGGGGTGCGCCATTAGTAACCTGGATTACTAATGGCGCATTTGTTGCTGGTGCGCCATTAGTAAGTGGGCAGCAACAAGATATTTTGGACAGCCTCTCCTCCCACACTCACTTTCTCCCCACTTCATTCTCTCCACCGCCTCCTCCTTGTCTCGGGTGCCTCCTCTTTTTCACCTCATTTCCACCATAGATTCATTCAAATTAAGTGGTTAAGTTACCTTGTTTTGCTAGGTAAGTAAGGAGGGAAGCTATATTTATGTTGTTCTCCCTACAACAATGTGCACATGCACTTTTTATGGCCTAGCTAGATCTATGTATGTTCGTGGTGTTGCATATGTTTGTGGTGTTGCATATGTGTTTGTGTTTGGAGGTGTACCAGTATTTAAAATGCGATAGTTGCCAATATTTTGCCGGAATGTTGATTCATTTCCGTTTCGGCGAGAATTTTGGCATTAAGCATTCTTTTTGGTCCTATTTTTAGGGAAAGTCATGCCAAATTTTTCTTGGTTCTAAAATATCGTTTTGCTCTACCCCACAGGCGACCATGGTCCGCACGATGACCGAAGGCATTGTGAATAGGTTTTTGAGGTCCGCGAAGGTCGAGATGCTTCAAAAGAACGAGACGGAGATAAGATGTCCGTGTCGAAGATGCAAGCTGAATAGCCTTATTGCGGACCCGGATTCTGGGCAGGTGCGGGACCACCTGCTCTTGCATGGTTTCATGGATGGCTATCGGTGGCAAGGTGATGAAGATGACTACGAAGTCGTCCATGGCGGCCGGGCAAGAAATGAGGAAGGGCAGCAAGACAACCACCGCGGCTCGGGGGGGCGAGAAGACGAAGAATCCCGAGGAGATGATCACGACGGTGATGCTGTACACAGTCATCATGTAGAAGATGCAGGACATGATGATGATGCCGGCGGAGCAGACGACGCTGGACCATCGATGGGCTGGGTGCAGGACCCTCATATTCAAGAGCTGCTTCTCAAGCAGACGGATAACGCAAGAGCTGCCGCCCGAGAGAAAGCCAAGATGGATCAACTTGAGTTAGACGCGGTTACTCCATTGTATGAAGGATGCAGGCCCGAGGATACCCGCCTGAAAGTAACGCTCATGGCTCTGGAGATGAAGGTAAAACACAAAATGACCGACGCATGCTTCGACGAGAACATGTCATTCTGGCACGAACGTCTTCCCAAGGGGAACAAGTGCCCGACCAGTTTGGAGGAGGCCAAGAAAATCGTGTGTCCTCTGGATTTACCGCACGTGAAATACCATGTGTGCATGAACAATTGCATCATTTATCGGGACGAGCACGCGGAGTCTACCATATGTCCGGTGTGCGGTGTCACTCGATACAAGAAGAGGAAGAAAGCTCCTCGAAAAGTGGTGTGGTACTTTCCGATCACTCCTCGTCTGCAGCGGTATTTCGCGGATCCTAAGGTAGCAAAGCTCCTGCGTTGGCACGCGGATAGGGAGGAGAAGAAGCAAGAAGATGACACAAATGATCCGGAGATAGATAAAAAAGACAAGATGCTGAGTCACCCTAAGGATGCGAGCCAGTGGCAAGCGTTGAACTTCGAATACCCAGAATCTGGGAACGATCCAAGGAACATCGTGCTGGGCGCGAGCACCGATGGAGTCAATCCGTTTGGCAGCCAGAGAAGCACACATAGCACCTGGCCTGTGTTTGTGTGGATGTACAACCTTCCCCCCTGGTTGTGCATGAAGAGGAAGTACATTCACATGAGTATGCTAATTGAAGGGCCGAAACAACCAGGGAACGACATCAATCTGTATCTGGGGCTGCTGAAAGAGGAGCTTGACACGCTATGGAAAACGCCAGCCAATACGTGGGATGCCGCAGAGAAAGAATATTTCCCTATGAGAGCCGCACTGCTCACGACGGTGCACGACTATCTCGGTTACGGATATCTTGTGGGGCAGGTAGTCCACGGATTTTCTGGATGCGTAAGGTGCAAGGATGACACAACGTATCGCCAGCTAGATAGATATCCCGGGTCTTTGAAAACCGTGTTCATGGGACATCGAAGGTGGCTTCGCGACGATGACCCGTGGAGGAAACGCAAGGATCTGTTCGATGGTGAAACCGAACCCCGAAAACGATCGTGTACGAGGAGCGGCGAGGAAATAGACAAGTTGTTGAAAAATTGGAAAGACTGCCCACTGCCGGGAAAGAAGCAAAAGGCGCCAGAGCCAGGAAAGAAGCGAAAGGCGTCAGAGCCGCTGCTGAAGGTATGGAAAACGAGGTCTGTTTTCTGGGACTTGCCGTACTGGAAGATCCACCGTGTGCCTCACAGCCTTGATGTCATGCATATCACGAAGAACGTGTACGAGAGTCTGCTTGGTACCCTGCTCAACATGCTAGAGAGGACCAAAGATGGGCCGAAAGCAAGGGCAGACTTGAAATCAATGGGCATCAGGCAGGGGCTTCACGCTATATATGATGATGATGATGATGATGATGATGATGATGATGATGATGATGATGAGGCAAAGCAGGACACAGAAAGTCGTCGCAAAGGCAAAAAGGCCAAGAAGACCGGAAATGACTACCCTCCCGCGTGCTTCACTCTAAATCAGGAGGAGATCGAGCAGTTTTTCACCTGCCTCCTAGGAGTAAAACTTCCTTACGGTTGCGCAGGGAAGATAAGCAGATACCTAGACCCAGCGAAGCAGAAGTTCAGCGGGATGAAGTCTCACGACTGTCACGTGCTGATGACGTAGATACTTCCAGTTGCAATCCGTGGGATCATGGACGCGCACGTCCGTGAAACGCTATTTGGCCTATGCAACTTCTTCGACGTCATCTCTCGGAAGTCGATTGGCGTGAGGCAACTCAGAAGGCTACAGGAAGAGATCGTGGTGATACTATGCGAGCTTGAGATGTACTTCCCGCCCGCATTCTTCGACGTTATGGTGCATCTGCTGGTCCATATAGTGGAGGATATCATCCAACTCGGGCCGACGTTCCTGCACAGCATGATGCCGTTCGAAAGGATGAATGGTGTCATCAAAGGATACGTTCGCAACATGTCACGTCCAGAAGGAAGCATAGCCAGGGGCTTTCTGACCGAAGAGTGCATCTCCTACTGCACGAATTATCTAGGCATCGAGAACCCCGTTGGTCTGCCCGTCAACAGGCACCTCGGCAGGCTCGCTGGATGGGGTCACCGTGAGGGTCGCCGCGAAATGCATGTCGACTTCGAGGGTCGACTCGCCGACTTTGAAAGAGCAAACCTAGTCGCGCTACAACACATAGACGTGGTCGATCCTTGGGTGGTAGAGCACAAAACCTTTATTAAGAAGACGTACAATGATCGAGGCCAACAGAGGACGGACGGAGATATACTCAAACAGCACAACTCATGTTTCACGCGTTGGTTCAAGCAGAAGCTTCCTTCATACCCTTTACATGAGGATTCTTCCGCGGAAGAACAACTCATATTCGCTTTGTCACAGGGCGCCGAGCACAACCTGATGACCTATGAGGCGTACGATATCAACGGCTACACATTCTACACCGAGGCCAAGGACATGAAGAGCGATGGTTATCAGAACTCCGGGGTAACGATGGAATCCTACACCGGTAATGACAAGGACAGATACTACGGAAGGATCGAGGAGATCTGGGAGCTGAGCTACGCTGGAGAGAAGGTCCCGATGTTCCGTGTCAGATGGGCCAAGAACGTCATAAAAGAAGACCGGTATTTCACCACCATGGTTATACCCGAAGCCAAATCCAAGACCGCGGGCGCAAACGTCACCGCGAAAAATGAGCCATGGGTACTGGCTTCCCAAGTGGACCAATGCTTCTTCATTACCGACCCGCCAAAGCCCAGTCGTGTTGTCGTGAGGAGAGGCAAAAGGAAGATCATCGGAATGGACGGAGTAGCCAATGAGCAAGACTTCGACAAGTACGGTGACGCGAGGATCGAACATGACGACGATGATGAAGTAGCAGCATACACCACAAGAAGAAGCAGGACCACCCTACCTAAAGGACGTCCGTTCCACAGAAGAACTCCATTTGCAAAAAAGAAGGGCAAGAAGATTGTGAACAGATAGCTAGCTAAGATCGATTGTATTTAAATTGTAGCCTTCATTTCTCGATTGTATTTCATGGGTACTTTTTGAACTATCATGAATATTTTTAAATTTCATGGACACTCGATCTCGATCCCCCTCCATCTCGATCGCTATCCCACCTCGCCAGATCCGGTCCCCCTCACCGCCGAGCACCCCCCCAGTCCACCGGCCGCCGCCGCCGACACCCCGCACCCTCGATTCCCCTACTCAACCGCCGCCGCCGACCCCCCGCACCCCGCGCACCGTCTTATAAAAAATAAGTATCAAACAGCTTTTTAAATGCTACTGTCTTATAAAAAAATATTACTGTTATTATTTAAACAA
>NW_021244961.1:63487-70755 GCF_002162155.2 Triticum dicoccoides | reverse complement strand
GCCCGGACGTCGCCGGAGCACCACCACCACCACTCCCCGGCATCCTTATCCTCTCCGACCGCCTCCTCCACCCCGGCCCGCTCCTCCAAGGTAAGCTACCGCCCCGACCCCTATCCCCTTCCCTCCTCCCATCCCATCTCCATATGAGCATGATAATTTGCATGAACAGCCTAGTTCATAACAGCCTAGTTCATCATATTATAGTACTCATATTCGGATCGGAGAGAGTGTCATTTGGTTTCAATTGTGGGAGAGTTTCTTGCTCTGTACCAGTTGCAACCGTCTATGGTTTGGTAGTCCTAATGTAGTATCTTTATTATTAGGTTATAATGCCACTCAACTGAAATGAGGCATGCATTGCATTGTCTGTTTCAAGTTAATGAAGTGAAATTTGCTCTCGTCTCACTTTAGTAGTCTGCTGTAGTCAAATGGCTGGCTTGCCAATCTTCAATCTACTGTCTGCTGATATTGTTAACCTTATATAAGTAGAAAAAAGTCTAGTCAGAACATTTCAACCACGTTAATGTGCAAACTTCATTTTCTACGTTCTTAGGCATGTATTCCTGTGTCTGTTATCTGAATTCAATGAATTTTGTTCTCACCTCGTCTCAGTTGTCTGCAGTCTACAGTTCTGATATTTCTGTTTCTTTTTTGTCAATATGATCTACCTGCTGTTATTCTGGAGCCAAAGTGAAATTGCTTAGTCCATGTGGATGTGGAAACTTAGTTTCCTATGTTTGAATACATGCTTACATTACCCACGAGTCAATATTTTGGTCCTGAAATCATTGTCTGCACCGAGAATCTTAAATTCTCGGAGTGACATGTTTGATTGCATTTGCCATTTTCACTTGTTTAGTAGATGCAGCGCGGCATGTATTGTGTTCCTCTCAGCTTGTTCATATGTGCACTTGTCCATGGCACAAACTGTAAGAGTACCATATCCACTTGTAAAATGTTCATTTAGTTTCAGTAAACATATATTGCGAAGCATGACATGGCCTTTGTGAGCTCCTTTGTATAAAATGAAATGCAAGGTTGCTGATACTGTAACCCAGATCACACAGATCAATTTTTTCTTCAGAAGTGTGTCATAATTTCCCTGTCCTAATTGTTGTTTTGATTCAGAAGTGATGATTTGCTACAACCAGTGCATGCATGCCTTTTTTCTTCTTCATTTTTAGTAAAGTGCTATGTTCTGGGTCATGGACTTTGTGCCATGGACCAGTGCATGCATGCTGCTGCTGCTGCTGTACTACTTGTCAAGTGATGTTGTTGCTGCTATCTGCGAGTTGCTGCTGCTAGTTGTGATTTTGTCAAGTGATGCTGCTGCTACTTGTGATCTTCTAAAATGACCCCTTTCTCCTGAAACGTTGATTAATTTCCGTTTCGGTTGAGAAATGGGGCACTCCAAGGTCAAGAAAATTAGCAAAGGTCATGCCCAATTTTCTTGACCTAGAAGGTGCCCGATTCTCAACCGAAATAAAAATTAATTTGCTTTAGTGGTTGGATTAGTTTAGTATTTTTTTTCACACACTCAGACACCCTTGCTTGCCATGTGTGTGAGAGAGATAGTGAGAGGAGACAAGAAGAAGGGGGTTAGGAAGATGTTGCCTGCTCATCAAAGCTAACCATCTCCCCCTTTTCACCCCTTTTCCTTTGTCTTTTGTGGGTTGCAAGGAAGCTACTGTCTTAGCTAGCTTAGCTTGTGCACAAATCCCAGTGTTACAATCGAGAAAATTAGCCTGCAAAGATGAGGTCCCATGCTCGCTGTACCACTGCATCATGCAACAGTGCCTTCAAGATCCAAGGCAATATCACAAACATCATAGGCAATTTGACCAAACTCACAACCTTGTATCTTTGCAGCAACCAACTTTCTAGACACACCCCTCAAGAACTAGGTTACCCTGAGAACGTGGACTTGGACCTTAGCAACAACACACTAACAGGTTCTATCCCAAAACACCTAGGCAATATCACAAACATCTCTCAATTGTTCCTTGACAATAACCAACTTTTTGGCGACATTCCTCGAGAATTAGGTTATTTGGTCAACTTAGAGATCTTGTTCCTTGACAATAACCAACTTTTTGACCAAACTTTGTTTCTATTTAGAGAGAAACATGGCCCACAACGATGAGGCCGGGGGTTCGGGCGGCAAGGCATTCTGGGAGTTGTCCCAGGAGATGGAGGAACAACCTCACTTGTATGAGGCCGCCGCCTTCCCCACCGATCCTGAGACCACGGATGGTGCCGCCGAGGATGACCACACTGATGCCACCACTGATGGTGCCGCCGAGGATGCCACCACTGATGATGGCGGCGCACGCACAGATGGCAGCCAACCGAAGAGGCAACGGAAGGACCGGCGCCCGATCGTGCTCCGCACCCTCAAGGAGGAAGTTACTGAAGTGGACTCCAATGGGAATCCAACGGCGCCCGAACGAATAGTCAAGGGGTACTCGCTTCAGCTCGGGTGCATTGTCCGGAGCACCGTCTCGATCAACACCGAGAACCTGAGGCATCCTGACCGAGGGAATTTGCGCAACCTCCTCTTCACGAAGCTGCACGAACGATACAAGTTCCCCGCTGAATTTGAAAACACAAGCCTCAAAGGGAATAAAGTGAACAATGCTGCCCTCACGAAGATGAGAAAGGCCCTGTCTACTTGGAAAAGCAATGTGAAGAGAATGATCGAGAAAGGTGAGAGTTATCAGAAGATCAAGGAGAAAAATCCTTCGATCACCGAAGATGACTACAACGACTTCAAGATCAATTGCTCGAGCACCGCAAGCTCCCAATCAAGTGAGTGGGGGAAACAAACGCGGGAGCTGAACATAGGGGAACACACACTCGGTCCCGGCGGTTACAGAGTGGCGGAGCCTATATGGGACAAGGAGGAGGCGGACCGTGCCGAGCAAGGCCTACCGCCCCTCTTCGATAAATACGGTGACAAGCAGACCAGGAACTTTGTCAGGGCCCGGTACAAGAAGGACCCGAAAACAAAGGAGCTTACCACGGATTCGAAGACCAGGCAGCTTGAGCTTGTTCTGGTAAGGAATACACCCCCGCGTAATTAGCTCCATATGGTTGCATTCTAATTAATGAAGCCAAATTTCTAAATGGTTCACATTCCTTCCGCGGGCGACTGAAAGTAGTAGCGCGGGGTCGACTAAGAGCAACCCTTGGGACACCACTCTAAATAGGGGGTTGAATGTAATGAAGAACAAGGATAAGCTCAGTAAGCCGACGTCAGCTGGCCGTGTGGCCGGCAAAGGCTTGTCGACAAAATGGGGGTCATACTATACCGCTGGTGTGCGGAAGGAGAAAAAGACCAGCTCGGAAAGCCAGGCGCGAGAGGTTCAAGAACTCAAGGCACAGGTGGCGCGGATTCCGGAGATTGTCCAAGAGCAAGTGGAACAACGACTCGGAGCGACGATCACCGCCCTTGTGCCTACCTTGATCTCGGGGTTGAGTGCGTGGATTGTGGGCGGCCAACAGGGGCCGCCCCCGATTCCTAGCTTCACGGCCAGCAACTCGCATAATGCGATGGCGGGGCCATTGGTGCCTCCGGCGGAGGCGGCATTGGTGTCTCCGACGCCGGCACGGGAGCTTAATGCACCCGGGTGTACGCCGGCCGGCACCTCTTCAGCAAGCGGCCCCTCCGTCAACTGCACGCCCGCCGTTAGCGGTGCGTCGACATTAGCCGAGCTCGACGCCATCATCACGGTAACTAATTAAGCCTCTCTCGGCCAAGGACTTCATCTCCTTGCCTTTGACTGGGTATCCCTAACGCCCTATATGTTTTCGCAGGGCGCCGCCGACGTTCCGTCCACTCTCCTCCACTTCGTGAACAACGAGTTGGTCGATGTCGCCAAGGGCAAAATCGTTCAACCGGGCAACCCCTTGTTCCACGGTACCCAGATGCCACCCAACTTGTTTAGCGTTCAACTGGTTCGGGTGCTGCCAGGCTGCGACGACTTGTTACCTCCGATTCGACCCGTCGGGGCCGACGATGAAGACGTGATGACCCTCAGCGCCTGCCTGAGCTGGCCCTGCTTTGGCCGAAGAGCCAGATTCGTTTGGGGGCGGGGGACACCACCCCAAAGACAACACCGCCAGTCGTGCCGGCGCCAAGTCGGCCCCATGGCAAGACCGCCGTAACGGTGCCGGACATCCCTATGCCACTGGATCCAAACATGCATATGGCACAGGATCAGAACGACGACGATGAGGACAATGATACATTTGGCAACGTCGATCAGTACTTTGCCGAGCATGGGTACGATGGCGACTTCATGGGGCCTCCTTCTCAAGAACCAAACCCAACAAAAGACGTGTGCGATCTAGCTGGTACCGCGGAGAAGCCAAGTTGCAACAGGCGCCGTCTGGCGTTCAGCTCTCAGGAGACGCCTCCAGCTGTCGACTTCACCGAGCCTCAGATAGGCGAGGTGCGAAATATTATCAGCCCCAACACACTCAAGAAGGCGGTCTGTGAGCAGAACTCGGTCCCATTACAGGAGAAGAAGAAGGCACGCAAAAGAAAGACTAACAAGGGTGCGAGCCAGCCGGCACCGAGTACGATCCGTGCTCAGGACGGGCCACCTTCACCGCAGGATATCTCGAGGAGGGTGCATGTGGCGGGTAGGGTGATGCTACCGACAAATATGCTCAATGCTGCAACCGGTGCTATGCGGAGTCTGCATGACAGTGTTCTTTCTTTGGAGAAGCGGTGTCTCAGGGAGAAGGATGTGGCATACCCGGTTTTCACGGCCAAGGTGCCAGAGGGCAAGGGCTTTGTGGATAACTCCATCGGGCGTACGATCGTCCTGCGTTTTGATGACATCCACGCTATGTTGAACCTTCATCCGCTGCACTACACCTTCGTTCGGCTATTTTCCCTGAGTATGGAGATGCGGATCATTCGCGACAAGACCCCGGACATCGTGATAGTCGACCCCTTCTACATGCGTGCCAAGATCTTGGGCAGCGCTGGGGACCGGCAAGTCGCGAGTTCTTACCTCGAAGGCGTCATTCTGGCAAACCAAGATAAGGATAACTTCCTCGTGCCTTACTTTCCCGAGTAAGTCCTCCCCTCAACCGGCCCGTAACATATGAATTCTTACATTTCGATTGTTTTTCTTTTAACATTCCGTGTTTTCTGCAGTGACACACGTTGCACGCTCATCCTCCTAAGCCCCAAATATTCCATGGCCACGTATTTCGACCCGGACCGTCAGTCGAACGTAGACTACACAAATGTCAAGAAGGTTCTTGATGATGATGATGATGATGATGATGATGATGATGATGATGATGATGATGAGGCGAAGCAGGACACAGAAAGTCGTCGCAAAGGCAAAAAGGCCAAGAAGACCGGAAATGACTACCCTCCCACGTGCTTCACTCTAAGTCAGGAGGAGATCGAGCAGTTTTTCACCTGCCTCCTAGGAGTAAAACTTCCTTACGGTTACGCGGGGAAGATAAGCAGATACCTAGACCCAGCGAAGCAGAAGTTCAGCGGGATGAAGTCTCACGACTGTCACGTGCTGATGACGCAGATACTTCCAGTTGCAATCCGTGGGATCATGGACGCGCACGTCCGTGAAACGCTATTTGGCCTATGCAACTTCTTCGACGTCATCTCTCGGAAGTTGATTGGCGTGAGGCAACTCAGAAGGCTACAAGAAGAGATCGTGGTGATACTATGCGAGCTTGAGATGTACTTCCCGCCCGCATTCTTCGACGTTATGGTGCATCTGCTGGTCCATATAGTGGAGGATATCATCCAACTCGGGCCGACATTCCTGCACAGCATGATGCCGTCCGAAAGGATGAATGGTGTCATCAAAGGATACGTTCGCAACATGTCACGTCCAGAAGGAAGCATAGCCAGGGGCTTTCTGACCGAAGAGTGCATCTCCTACTGCATGAATTATCTAGGCATCGAGAACCCCGTTGGTCTGCCCGTCAACAGGCACCTCGGCAGGCTCGCTGGATGGGGTCACCGTGAGGGTCGCCGCGAAATGCATGTCGACTTCCAGGGTCGACTCGCCGACTTTGAAAGAGCAAACCTAGTCGCGCTACAACACATAGACGTGGTCGATCCTTGGGTGGTAGAGCACAAAACCTTTATTAAGAAGACGTACAATGACCGAGGCCAACAGAGGACGGACGGAGATATACTCAAAGAGCACAACTCATGTTTCACGCGTTGGTTCAAGCAGAAGCTTCTGTCGTACCCTTTACATGAGGATTCTTCCGCGGAAGAACAACTCATATTCGCCTTGTCACAGGGCGCCGAGCACAACCTGATGACCTATGAGGCGTACGATATCAACGGCTACACATTCTACACCGAGGCCAAGGACATGAAGAGCGATGGTTATCAGAACTCCGGGGTAACGATGGAATCCTACACCGATAATGACAAGGACAGATACTACGGAAGGAACGAGGAGATCTGGGAGCTGAGCTATGCTGGAGAGAAGGTCCCGATGTTCCGTGTCAGATGGGCCAAGAACGTCATAAAAGAAGACCGGTATTTCACCACCATGGTTATACCCGAAGCCAAATCCAAGACCGTGGGCGCAAACGTCACCGCGAAAAATGAGCCATGGGTACTGGCTTCCCAAGTGGACCAATGCTTCTTCATTACCGACCCGCCAAAGCCCAGTCATGTTGTCGTGAGGAGAGGCAAAAGGAAGATCATCGGAATGGATGGAGTAGCCAATGAGCAAGACTTCGACAAGTACGGCGACCCGAGGATCGAACATCACGACGATGATGAAGTAGCAGCATACACCACAAGAAGAAGTAGGACCACCCTACCTAAAGGACGTCCGTTCCACAGAAGAACTCCATTTGCAAAAAAGAAGGGCAAGAAGATTGTGAACAGATAGCTAGCTAAGATCGATTATATTTAAATCGTAGCCTTCATTTCTTGATTGTATTTCATGGGTACTTTTTGAACTATCATGAATATTTTTAAATTTCATGGACACTCGATCTCGATCCCCCTCCATCTCGATCGCTATCCCACCTTGCCAGATCCGGTCCCCCTCACCGCCGAGCACCCCCCCAGTCCACCGGCCGCCGCCGCCGACACCCAGCACCCTCGATTCCCCTACTCAACCGCCGCCGCCGACCCCCCGCACCCCGCGCACCGTCTTATAAAAAAATAAGTATCAAACAGCTTTTTAAATGCTACTGTCTTATAAAAAAATATTACTGTTATTATTTAAACAAGTTTGAACATATTTAAA
>NW_021244961.1:62812-63477 GCF_002162155.2 Triticum dicoccoides | reverse complement strand
CGCCGCCGCCGACCCCCCGCACCCTCGATTCCCCTACTCAACCGCCGCCGCCGACCCCCCGCACCCCGCGCACCGTCTTATAAAAAAAATAAGTATCAAACAGCTTTTTAAATGCTACTGTCTTATAAAAAAATATTACTGTTATTATTTAAACAAGTTTGAACATATTTAAACACAAATAAGTATCAAACAGCTTTTTAAATGCTAAAAAAAAATTTGTGGAACCTGGGAGTCGAACCCAGGACCTCCTAGTGTGAGAACTTGCTGCTGACCAGTCGAGCTAGTAGAGGGGACTTGATGTGGATCAGTTCTGGTGGTACATAACCTGTTGGCTCGAGTTGAAATAAAAAAAATACTAATGGCGCACCACGGTGAGGTGCGCCATTAGTATGGATATGCTAATGGCGCACCACGGTGAGGTGCGCCATTAGTATTGTGCCCGATCCCCCCTTCCCTCTCCCCCTTCGCCCGATCCCTCCTTCCCTCTCCCCCTCGCCAGTTCCCTCTCCCTCTCGATCCACCGCCGCCGCCGCCGCTGCCCTGACCCACTGCTCGCCCTCGCCCTCGCCCTCTCCCTCCCTCGCCCACTCCTCGCCTTCCCTCTCCCTCGCCCTCTCCCTCGCCCTAGATCCCCTTCCCCTCTCCTCTCCCGACGCCGCTGCCCC
>NW_021244961.1:36997-61927 GCF_002162155.2 Triticum dicoccoides | reverse complement strand
CCTCGACGCGACCCCGCCGCCCGGACGCCGCCCCGTCCACACCACCGCCGCCCGGACGTCGCCGGAGCACCACCACCACCACTCCCCGGCATCGTTATCCTCTCCGACCGCCTCCTCCACCCCGGCCCGCTCCTCCAAGGTAAGCTACCGCCCCGACCCCTATCCCCTTCCCTCCTCCCATCCCATCTCCATATGAGCATGATAATTTGCATGAACAGCCTAGTTCATAACAGCCTAGTTCATCATATTATAGTACTCATATTCGGATCGGAGAGAGTGTCATTTGGTTTCAATTGTGGGAGAGTTTCTTGCTCTGTACCAGTTGCGACCGTCTATGGTTTGGTAGTCCTAATGTAGTATCTTTATTATTAGGTTATAATGCCACTCAACTGAAATGAGGCATGCATTGCATTGTCTGTTTCAAGTTAATGAAGTGAAATTTGCTCTTGTCTCACTTTAGTAGTCCGCTGTAGTCAAATGGCTGGCTTGCCAATCTTCAATCTACTGTCTGCTGATATTGTTAACCTTATATAAGTAGAAAAAAGTCTAGTCAGAACATTTCAACCACGTTAATGTGCAAACTTCATTTTCTACGTTCTCAGGCATGTATTCATGTGTCTGTTATCTGAATTCAATGAATTTTGTTCTCACCTCGTCTCAGTTGTCTGCAGTCTACAGTTCTGATATTTCTGTTTCTTTTTTGTCAATATGATCTACCTGCTGTTATTCTGGAGCCAAAGTGAAATTGCTTAGTCCATGTGGATGTGGAAACTTAGTTTCCTATGTTTGAATACATGCTTACATTACCCATGAGTCAATATTTTGGCCCTGAAATCATTGTCTGCACCGAGAATCTTAAATTCTCGGAGTGACATGTTTGATTGCATTTGCCATTTTCACTTGTTTAGTAGATGCAGCTCGGCATGTATTGTGTTCCTCTCGGCTTGTTCATATGTGCACTTATCCATGGCACAAACTGTAAGAGTACCATATCCACTTGTAAAATGTTCATTTAGTTTCAGTAAACAAATATTGCGAAGCATGACATGGCCTTTGTGAGCTCCTTTGTATAAAATGAAATGCAAGGTTGCTGATACTGTAACCCAGATCACACAGATCAATTTTTTCTTCAGAAGTGTGTCATAATTTCCCTGTCCTAATTGTTGTTTTGATTCAGAAGTGATGATTTGCTACAACCAGTGCATGCATGCCTTTTTTCTTCTTCATTTTTAGTAAAGTGCTCTGTTCTGGGTCATGGACTTTGTGCCATGGACCAGTGCATGCATGCTGCTGCTGCTGCTGTACTACTTGTCAAGTGATGCTGTTGCTGCTATCTGCGAGTTGCTGCTGCTAGTTGTGATTTTGTCAAGTGATGCTGCTGCTACTTGTGATCTTCTAAAATGACCCCTTTCTCCTGAAACGTTGATTAATTTCCGTTTCGGTTGAGAAATGGGGCACTCCAAGGTCAAGAAAATTAGCAAAGGTCATGCCCAATTTTCTTGACCTAGAAGGTGCCCGATTCTCAACCGAAATAAAAATTAATTTGCTTTAGTGGTTGGATTAGTTTAGTATTTTTTTCACACACTCAGACACCCTTGCTTGCCATGTGTGTGAGAGAGATAGTGAGAGGAGACAAGAAGAAGGGGGTTAGGAAGATGTTGCCTGCTCATCAAAGCTAACCATCTCCCCCTTTTCACCCCTTTTCCTTTGTCTTTTGTGGGTTGCAAGGAAGCTACTGTCTTAGCTAGCTTAGCTTGTGCACAAATCCCAGTGTTACAATCCAGAAAATTAGCCTGCAAAGATGAGGTCCCATGCTCGCTGTACCACTGCATCATGCAACAGTGCCTTCAAGATCCAAGGCAATATCACAAACATCATAGGCAATTTGACCAAACTCACAACCTTGTATCTTTGCAGCAACCAACTTTCTAGACACACCCCTCAAGAACTAGGTTACCCTGAGAACGTGGACTTGGACCTTAGCAACAACACACTAACAGGTTCTATCCCAAAACACCTAGGCAATATCACAAACATCTCTCAATTGTTCCTTGACAATAACCAACTTTTTGGCGACATTCCTCGAGAATTAGGTTATTTGGTCAACTTAGAGATCTTGTTCCTTGACAATAACCAACTTTTTGACCAAACTTTGTTTCTATTTAGAGAGAAACATGGCCCACAACGATGAGGCCGGGGGTTCGGGTGGCAAGGCATTCTGGGAGCTGTCCCAGGAGATGGAGGAACAACCTCACTTGTATGAGGCCGCCGCCTTCCCCATCGATCCTGAGACCACGGATGGTGCCGCCGAGGATGACCACACTGATGCCACCACTGATGGTGCCGCCGCGGATGCCACCACTGATGATGGCGGCGCACGCACAGATGGCAGCCAACCGAAGAGGCAACGGAAGGACCGGCGCCCGATCGTGCTCCGCACCCTCAAGGAGGAAGTTACTGAAGTGGACTCCAACAGGAATCCAACGGCGCCCGAACGAATAGTCAAGGGGTACTCGCTTCAGCTCAGGTGCATTGTCCGGAGCACCGTCTCGATCAACACCGAGAACCTGAGGCATCCTGACCGAGGGAATTTGCACAACCTCCTCTTCACGAAGCTGCACGAACGATACAAGTTCCCCGCTGAATTTGAAAACACAAGCCTCAAAGGGAATAAAGTGAACAATGCTGCCCTCACGAAGATGAGAAAGGCCCTGTCTACTTGGAAAAGCAATGTGAAGAGAATGATCGAGAAAGGTGAGAGTTATCAGAAGATCAAGGAGAAAAATCCTTCGATCACCGAAGATGACTACAACGACTTCAAGATCAATTGCTCGAGCACCGCAAGCTCCCAATCAAGTGAGTGGGGGAAACAAACGCGGGAGCTGAACATAGGGGAACACACACTCGGTCCCGGCGGTTACAGAGTGGCGGAGCCTATATGGGACAAGGAGGAGGCGGACCGTGCCGAGCAAGGCCTACCGCCCGTCTTCGATAAATACGGTGACAAGCAGACCAGGAACTTTGTCAGGGCCCGGTACAAGAAGGACCCGAAAACAAAGGAGCTTACCACGGATTCGAAGACCAGGCATCTTGAGCTTGTTCTGGTAAGGAATACACCCCCGCGTAATTAGCTCCATATGGTTGCATTCTAATTAATGAAGCCAAATTTCTAAATGGTTCACATTCCTTCCGCAGGCGACTGAAAGCAGTAGCGCGGGGTCGACTAAGAGCAACCCTTGGGACACCACTCTAAATAGGGGGTTGAATGTAATGAAGAACAAGGATAAGCTCAGTAAGCCGACGTCAGCTGGTCGTGTGGCCGGCAAAGGCTTGTCGACAAAATGGGGGTCATACTATACCGCTGGTGTGCGGAAGGAGAAAAAGACCAGCTCGGAAAGCCAGGCGCGAGATTCCTAGCTTGATCTCGGGGTTGAGTGCGTGGATTGCGGGCGGCCAACAGGGGCCGCCCTCGGTTCCTAGCTTCACGGCCAGCAACACGCATAATGCGATGGCGGGGCCATTGGTGCCTCCGGAGTAGGCGGCATTGGTGTCTCCGACGCCGGCACGGGAGCTTAACGCACCCGGGTGTATGCCGGCCGGCACCTCTTCAGCAAGCGGCCCCTCCGTCAACTGCACGCCCGCCGTTGGCGGTGCGTCGACATTAGCCGAGCTCGACGCCATCATCACGGTAACTAATTAAGCCTCTCTTAGCCAAGGACTTCATCTCCTTGCCTTTGACTGGGCATCCCTAACGCCCTATATGTTTTCGCAGGGCGCCGCCGACGTTCCGTGCACTCTCCTCCACTTCGTGAACAAGGAGTTGGTCGATGTCGCCAAGGGCAAAGTCGTTCAACCGGGCAACCCCTTGTTCCACGGTACCCAGATGCCACCCAACTTGTTTAGGGTTCAACTGGTTCGGGTGCTGCCAGGCTGCGACGACTTGTTACCTCCGATTCGACCCGTCGGGGCCGACGATGAAGACGTGATGACCCTCAGCGCCTGCCTGAGCTGGCCCCTGCTTTGGCCGAAGAGCCAGATTCGTTTGGGGGCGGGGGACAACACCCCAAAGACAACACCGCCAGTCGTGCCGGCGCCAAGTCGGCCCCATGGCAAGACCGCCGTAACGGTGCCGGACATCCCTATGCCACTAGATCCAAACATGCATATGGCACAGGATCAGAACGACGACGACGACGATGATACATTTGGCAACGTCGATCAGTACTTTGCCGAGCATGGGTACGATGGCGACTTCATGGGGCCTCCTTCTCAAGAACCAAACCCAACAAAAGATGTGTGCGATCTAGCTGGTACCGCGGAGAAGCCAAGTTGCAACAGGCGCCGTCTGGCGTTCAGCTCTCAGGAGACGCCTCCAGCTGCCGACTTCACCGAGCCTCAGATAGGCGAGGTGCGAAATATTATCAGCCCCAACACACTCAAGAAGGCGGTCTGTGAGCAGAACTCGGTCCCATTACAGGAGAAGAAGACGGCACGCAAAAGAAAGACTAAGAAGGGTGCGAGCCAGCCGGCACCGAGTACGATCCGTGCTCAGGACGGGCCACCTTCACCGCAGGATATCTCGAGGAGGGTGCATGTGGCGGGTAGGGTGATGCTACCGACAAATATGCTCAATGCTGCAACCGGTGCTATGCGGAGTCTGCATGACAGTGTTCTTTCTTTGGAGAAGCGGTGTCTCAGGGAGAAGGATGTGGCATACCCGGTTTTCACGGCCAAGGTGCCAGAGGGCAAGGGCTTTGTGGATAACTCCATCGTGCGTACGATCGTCCTGCGTTTTGATGACATCCACGCTATGTTGAACCTTCATCCGCTGCACTACACCTTCGTTCGGCTATTTTCGCTGAGTATGGAGATGCGGATCATTCGCGACAAGACCCCGGACATCGTGATAGTCGACCCCTTCTACATGCGTGCCAAGATCTTGGGCAGCGCTGGGGACCGGCAAGTCGCGAGTTCTTACCTCGAAGGCGTCATTCTGGCAAACCAAGATAAGGATAACTTCCTCGTGCCTTACTTTCCCGAGTAAGACCTCCCCTCAACCGGCCCGTAACATATGAATTCTTACATTTCGATTGTTTTTCTTTTAACATTCCGTGTTTTCTGCAGTGACACACGTTGCACGCTCATCCTCCTAAGCCCCAAATATTCCATGGCCACGTATTTCGACCCGGACCGTCAGTCGAACGTAGACTACACAAATGTCAAGAAGGTTCTTGATGATGTTCTCCCCGGCTACGCCAAATCTGGAGGCACCTTCACCAGGCCTATTCGTAAGTACGGCAAGCACGTGTTCTCCCACAATACGACGTTCTGCTGCGTCAAGCAGCCGCCTGGCGGTCAAAAGGGTGCCTACTACGCCATCCATCACATGCGGGCGATCGTACGGGACCATCATCAACTTCTGCTACCGAGTAAACTCAAAGATTGGGCCGCGAGCATGTCGGTAATCCAGGACACGGACCTCCGACAAGAATTCTTTCGCATCCAGTCGGAGTTTGTGGAAATCATCCATCAAGATGTCCTTCGTACCTCGGGGCAGTTCTACCTCAGAAATCAACCGTCCAACAGTGATATCGACACAATGCTACAAATGCAGGCTGACAACGACCGTTATTTCATGACTCCCATGATAGACGGCGGCTTCATCCACGCTCCGGTCCCTTGAGTCGAGTCGAAAGCAGTGATGCTGTGTCTAGTTCTGAAACATCGATTGGCTCATGTTGTAATTAAACTTTAATGAACTTGTAGTATGTCTCTTTTGTTTCGAGAGTCGTTCAACTTAGATGTAATCGATGCTATTAATGTCTTGCTTTTCTCTTCCGATCGTTCTATTGCATACTTATATATTGCTTATGTATTGTCTGTGAATTGGTACTAACGTTTCGTTTGGCTAGTGCATAGCGATGCCGTCGTATGTCGTGTACAAGGGTAAGGTTCCCAGAGTCTACGACGATTGGGAGGAGTGTCGGAGATAGGTTCACCGATTCAGCGGTAACAGTTACAAAGGGTACACCACTAGGGCCGAGGCCGAATCTAGATACGCCCGCTATCTAGCGGGAGAGGGGAGGGAGCGTTGGAGGAACCGGATGAAGACGAGTTTCATCGTGATGATGCTCATCGTGATGACCGCAGCTCTCTTCTAGGTGATGGTAGTTTAGATGATCGATATCGACTTGTAATGTGAAGACAAACTCGCTACTCGTGGTCTCGAGACTTGTAATATAATGTCCTATCTTTGTTCGGTCTTTTCAATTCGGAGACTAATATGATGAATTGTATTCGGAGACTAATATGATGAATTGTATTCAAAGACTAATCTTCTATTGTATTTGATGAATCTGTTGTTGATGTGTGCTGTCTATATTTTGTCAAATTATACATTTTGTAACCTGTGCAAAAAACAGAAAATAAAAAAATAAAAAAAACCTAATATTCATACTAATGGCGCATCACATGACAGTGCGCCATTAGTATGACAGTGCATACTAATGGCGCATCACTGGGTAGTGCGCAATTAGTATGCCGCGGTTACTAATGGCGCATCCAGAGGTGGTGCGCCATTAGTATGCCAGTGCACCTGGGTATACATGGCCCCTGGGAGGCATACTAATGGCACACCCTGGCCTATACTAATGGCGCATCCGCGGTGCGCCATTAGTATACCAGATACTAATGGCGCACCAGGTGGTGCGCCATTAGTAAAAATTACTAATGGCGTGCTATTAATGGCGCACCACAGATGCGCC
The DNA here is from genome assembly GCF_002162155.2 of Triticum dicoccoides. Lineage (NCBI taxonomy): Eukaryota > Viridiplantae > Streptophyta > Magnoliopsida > Poales > Poaceae > Triticum > Triticum dicoccoides. The sequence goes on along the minus strand of NW_021244961.1, from coordinate 55,163 downwards.
ATTAATAGCCATACTAGGTGCGCCATTAGTAGGGGTTTTTCTAGTAGTGTGAGTACAAGACTCCACGGAAGTTCTGGCCTGAAGCCATTGATACTGCGTGCCACATCATCAACCGTGTTTATCTCCTCAAGCTTCTGAAGAAAACATCCTATGAACTCCTAACTGGTAAGAAGCCAAATGTCAGTTACTTTAGAGTATTTGGTGATAGGTGCTGGATCAAGGATCCACATCACACTTCAAAATTTGCACCGAAAGCGCATGAAGGTTTTATGCTTGGTTACGGAAAGGATTCGCACTCCTACAGAGTCTCCAACCTCTTTCACTATAAAGTGGTTGAAACTGTGGATGTGCGGTTCGATGAGACTAACAACTCACAAAGATAGCACCTGCCAAATGTGCTAGACGAAGTTCCTCCTAGTGAATCTATCAAGCTCACGCGTACTGGAGAGATCATACCTTCCGAGGATCAGACTGAAGAGGAACTGATCATTTCTGCACCTAATCAACCTGAAGATAATGCTCAACTTGAAGACAACCCTCCAAATGATGACAATGATCAGCAAGAGCAAAATCCTCGTCCTGTTCATCCTCGTGTTGCAAATGAAGTACATATTGAGAAGATAATAGACAACATCAATGCACCAGGTCCACTCACTCGTTCAAGAGCAACACAAAGAGCAACTCAGCTAACAAACTTCTGTGGGCATTTTGCATTCGTCTCAATCTCTGAACCCAAGAAAGTTGCTGAAGCCTTCATGGAACAAGAATGGATTCAAGCCATGCAAGAAGAGCTTCAAACAGTTCGAGCTGAACAATGTGTGGGAACTGGTCAAGCGTCCTGATTCTCGTAAGCACAATATCATTGGCACAAAATAGATATATCGCAACAAGCAAGATGAGCATGGTCAAGTTGTCAGAAACAAGGCTCGTCTCATTCCAGAAGGATACACTCAAATGGAAGGGATTGACTTGGATGAAACATTTGCTCCGATGGATAGGCTTGAAGCCATTCAGATACTGCTAGCCTATGCAAATCATTACAACATCCTTCTGTATCAAATTGATTTGAAGAGTGCCTTCCTCGATGGAAAGATTGAATATGAAGTATATGTTGCACAACCTCCTGGATTTGAAGATCCAAAACATCCTGATATGGTATACAAGCTCAACAAGGGGCCGTATGGCCTCAAACAAGCCCCTCGTTCTTGGTATGGCACACTCAAAGACTTCTTGAAGAGCAAAGGCTTCAAACCTGGTTCACTAGATCCTACACTCTGCACGAAGACATATGATGGTGAACTATTTGTGTGCGAAATCTATGTGGATGACATTATCTTCGGCTGTACCAACAAGTAATACAGTGATGAGTTTGGTCACATGATGCAAGAACAATATCAGATGTCCATGATGGGCGAGCTGAAGTTCTTCCTGGGTCTCCAAATCCGTCAGCAACGAAACGACATATTCATCTCTCAAGAAAAATATCTCAAAGATTGCGTGAAGAAGTTTGGAATGCAAGACTGCAAAGGATACACGATGCCAATGCCAACCAAAATTCAATTGGGTCCCGACACCAATGGTAAAGAGTTCGATCAAAAGGTATACCGCTCCATGATTGGTTCTTTACTTTATCTATGTGCATCTAGGCCAGATATAATGCTTAGTGTTTTCATGTGTGCCCGATTCCAAGCGGCACCAAAGGAATCACATCACTTAGCCGTGAAGCGAATTCTTTGATATTTGGCTTACACCCCAACACTAGGATTATGGTATCCAAAGGGCTCAGTGTTTGGTCTAGTTGGATTCTCAGATGCTGACTATGCTGGTGACAAGGTTGATCGCAAGTCCACATCAGGCACATGTCACTTTCTGGGACGATCACTTGTCTGTTGGTCTTCAAAGAAGCAGAGCTATGTATCTCTCTCCACTGCTGAATCCGAATACATTCCTGCTGGATCTTGTTGTGCTCAGCTTCTCTGGATGAAGCAAACTCTCAAGTACTATGGTATCCACCTGAAGAATGTGCCACTCTACTGTGATAATGAAAGCGCCATCAAGATTGCCAACAACCCAGTTCAGCACTCGAAGACAAAGCACATTGAGATTCGTCATCACTTTCTCAGAGATCATGTCATGAAGGAAGATATTGATATCATTCATGTCAACACTGAATAGCAATTGGCTGATATCTTCACAAAGCCCTTGGATGAGAAAAGGTTTTGCAAATTGTGGTGTGAGCTAAATATCTTGGAATCCTCAAGTGTCCTGTGATTGGACACACATCCTAACACTTATGCATTTTGATGACTTAGATGTGCAAAATACGAAGTAATGTATATCTTCAATCAATGAAGACATACACTCTAAGTGTGAATACATTAACGCGGAATTTGACTTCGGAGCGCCACGATAATTGTGCGTCGTGTCTGGGTCCAATACTTCCTATATGATGGGTAACTCCGCCACCAAACTTTTGTTTGAAGTGTTACCCTTGGCGTTATGATTGTAAATTCTTCGTACTTGATTTGTCTTCATCCTTGACTTTAGTTTATATTTAACTTCATCTTATTTATTTGGTCTTATACTGGTTATACATATTTGTGTTCTGTCCTCTACATCATTCACTTATAGCTATGACTTCTTGCTGAATCTTTTGATCTAAGTGAATGTGATCGGACCCTAACCTATCTATGCGTCTACCTCAACTCTATGTGTCCAAATCGTATGCATTCTATTGAAAACTAACGATTGTCTTCACTGAGACCTTGTCAGCTGAAGTCAATCTGACAAACATTTATATCTGCATTTCATGCTATATCCCTTTTGCCAGAAAGCGGGAGAATTCGGAACAACCACCCCGACAATCCAGGCGTGTGTGGGAACATGGAACAACTTCCAAGGTGTTGCATGTTTGCCATGTGCCCTTCAGAAGTGAACCGCAAGGGGCACCTGCGTAATCGCACTGTGCCGTCCCTTTCCTTATAAATACCCATCACATCACAGTCAAAATCTTTCTGCCACCTTGCCACCTCTCACAAACCCTAGCGCCACCGCTAGCTCTCGACGACGCCGGTGACGAAGCGCTTAGCTGCCGCAACCTCACCGACGCCGTCCTCACACCGCCCGTGGAAATCGTCTTCTCTGCCGCCGCCGTAGGTGTTTTCCATCGCCAAGTTAGGGCACGGGAGATCGAACTGCTCGTCCTCCAACTTCGCTCTGTCTAGCAGTTCTACGTGTGGTAATTAAAACCCCTTTTACTGTCTTTTTGATCTGATAGATTCATCCTTCTTTACCAAAAGTGGTTTCTACACTTCCAAGTTGAATCTATCCCGTTCTGCATCTCATATTATGCCTAGTCTGTTCCCTTATGCTTCTCTACAAGTTACATTCCCCACTTGTACTTATTCTTGGAGTCGTACAAATCTAGAACCAACTCACAACAAATAAGTGAATGTCTTCGCGTTATGAGGTCAATGTCTTCAAACTAATTTATCTTCAAAATCTTCTGAGAATGCATATGACCTCTTCCCCTTCACTCGCACCTCTAATGCAGTCACAGGTACATGTCCGTGGGAGAATCCCTTTGTTCTCACAGTCTGCATTCATTTGCCGAGTTCTTACAGAGTCACATAAATTCTCCTGAAGCCAGTTCTTATCTGACCAGTCGTCGGAAGCCTTTGCAAGTTTTGAAGCCATTCAGTTTAAGCTTCATGGCAACTGAAAAGTCAGCTAGATAAGGCGGCAGACAGCACCATGGGAATACATCCAAGGATTTGCCACCAGATCTGCATGAAATGTACAAGACAGACCCTGAAGAAACTTATGGTGAACGAAAAACTCGAATCCAATGGATTCGACGATATTGGGCTGAAGAGTGGTACAAGTACTGATTTGTCACGGCTGAGTATGCTGAGAAGAATGCCATCAAGAAGCCCTGGGGAGATATATTATACAAAAATCTTCCACCCTAGTCTCTGTCTGAAGCTATTGATCAAGGTTTCTATTCGTGCATGGTTCGCGACCCACAACCAGAGAGTGCTCACCAATCTTCTCTGCTGTGGTGTCACGAAGACAATCTATTCAAGCGCAACTTCAAGTTTGCCAAAGACTCTGCTATGAAAAAAACGAAGGCATTTGGACTTGACTTCAACCCAGGTCCTTCTCCTCGGGATGATGGCACCCGTGAAGCCAATGAAAACAGAATCGGCCCCTTCTACAACCTAGAAGGCCTCATCACTCACATTGTCGTTCAAGGTGCAAATGTGGTTCACTCCGCTGATGATGCTGCTCTAATGAAGCCCGAGCTTCTCCTAAGCCGCAGAAGCAGAAGAAGTCTAAGGCTTCAAAACCTACTACTGCACCAAAAGCTTCACGAGTGAAGCCACTGGCAACCGCTCCTCCTGCACCAAGTATTGACTCTGTAGATCTATCTCAAGTCTCCAAGAGGAAATAGAAGCCCACGAAGAAAATGGTCCAGAGTTCTAGTCAAGCACTGACACAAGCTGCCATTCTAAGGAACGAGACCGAAGCCATTGATCTATCATCAGATGATGAGTTTGGTAATGACGCTCTTGAGCAGCTTATTAAGAGAAAACAAGAGGCAAAGAATCTTTAATGATCTGCCCCTCTTCGATGTGAACATTCTAGCCAATTTCATTGATGAGTGGTTTGACAACCCAGGTCTCAGCTTCGATGATCTTCAGCTCCCAATTGGCATTAGTGTCCCCTTTCAAGGCGCCATTGCTCCTGAGCTGGCTCTGGCCCAGAGGATTGTCGAACTGGAAAACAAAATTGACTACGAGAAAGAATAGTTCAAGAAGCACATGGCCAAGCTCAGTGTGGCTGATGTTCAGAAATTCAAACTGATGTTGAATGACCTTAAGGAGGCATTTTGCAAGAAAAGTGAAGAAGCCAATGGCTCTCGGGAGCGGATGAAAAACCTCGTTGCCAAGTGTGTTCGAGCTTACAATGAAGCTGAGAAGCTCAAGGCACTTGGGCGTCCTGGCATAGACCCCAAACTGTCTGCCAAGAAGAAGAAGTCTACTGTGGCCCAAACTGAAGCATCAAGGCGGGAAGAACCTCGCATTGTCTTCCCAGCCAGCATGACAGGCTCGAAGCCTAAGGTCCCCACAATGGCTTCGGAACTGAATAAAACCAGGGCAGTTGAAGTCGAAGCCAGAAAGCGCAAGTTCAAGAACACCACCGACGATGCTCCATTGCCCAAGAACAGAAAGATCAAGAAGAAAGATCGGGCTGCTCCCAAAGAGCCCCTCGTTGTCGAGCCCCTCTCTGTTGCTTGTCCTGCATCTGAAAACCAAGAACGCCAGTTAATATTTCACGAGTCTGCTTCCACAGAGGCCCCTGAAGCTGAAGAAGTTCCAGTCATTGACCCCATCACGGCTGAAGACATTGTACCCAAAGACAATCTAAATGATGCTGAAGTCCTTCCTCAGATCGAGCACAAAAAGGTATCATCGCCTGTTCTCACAAACAGCGAAGTCATCAGTATTGGCTGTCCTTTGACGCCAATCTTTCAGGATGCCTCATGGGCTGATCGCCCCCAACCAGCAACTCCAAGTCAAGACTCACCAAGTACACCCCGTACTCCACCAGCACAATTCACCAGCCCAATGGTGAATGACGACAATTACATGGAGACCACACCATCCCCAAAAGCGTCTCCCATGTTCCAACGGCTTCGCAAAGGCCTCAGGCCATCAGGCTCCATGACAACCATCCCAGAAGAAGACTCAAACCAATCCAGCTCAGTGGCACGTCATGTGTTCCCTGAAGAAACTCCTTCGGTGACGGTTCCTGCGTCAGAAGCCAATGCTACTGAAGACATACCGGTTGCATCAGCGGATGAAAGACAAGAAGAAGAACGTGTTAGTACACCCCCTACCAACCAAGAAGTTGTTCTCGAGGAGAACGTGTCTATGGCCGACCCTCCCGCTACTCAAGTGGAGGTTGAAAATCCTGAGGCGACCACCAACAACACTACTAACGCCAATGACATTGTCATGGCGGAAGATAATGTGGCGCCTACAGTCAACACCATGCATGAAGCCAATGATGCACCTGCAACTAATGTGCAGCCTAATGCCATTAAAAATGCCACTGCTCCTGTACCACCTCCAAGACCTCATACCATTGGGCAAGCATTATATCAAGGCGAGCTTGTCACTGTTAGATGGCCAATTCTGGTTCCTCCGCCTGCTCCCGGACCTCCGTTTGACTATCATGTGGAGTACAGGACACAGGCTCAGAAGCCAAAACCAAGGCTGCCAAGGTTCCCAGGTACTGCATCTGCACTAGGATCATTCAATGTCAATGGCTTCATTGCACACAATACTTTCTTTGATAGATCCAAGAACCCATATTCCCAGCCAAGAATATCATCCGATCGGTTCTGGAGTTATCAGCAGCGCAGCTATTACTCCTGTGTTCTATATAATCAAGAGCGCATATTTCCCCATATGCGTCTAGACTGCGAAGCCATTGCTGGCCTGCCCTGCTTAGAAGAAGCCCTTGAATGTTTCAGAGCTACAGGCCTTCTCCCGTTTGTCACTGATAAGGAGAATTGGAATGAAGAGCTTCTACTGCAATTCTGTGCAACTCTCCACATTTGCGGCTACAACAGAGATCTGAAGACATGGGTTCTTAAGTGGATGACAAGCAATGTACACCATGAAGCCAAAGCTCATGATCTTATTGAGCTTACTAGTCTGTCCACTCCAGGTGAACTATATGAACCTGGTTGTCAGCTTCACCGCAATGCATTGGAAATCATCTTCTAGAAGCCTGGGCCCAATATGAGCCAAATGCTGAGTATGATGAAGCCACTGCCGCAGGATGCTGAATATCCCAAGGAATTCTTTGTCGAAGACCTAAGAATCTACCCCGCACCATCTATCACATTATAAGGAAAACTCTATGGCCCATCAAAGGACATTCTTCCTCAGCAAAGCTTGAAGGAGCAATGAAGACATTGGTCTTTTATATTCTCAATGGCATCAGCTTCAATGCTCAGGATTTCTTCATTCTTCAATTTGCTGCATCTGGCTTAGACATATTTGGTCTAAAATTCTATGCTCCATGGGTGATGCGACTGATCAAGCTTCACTCTGTTGTTAACTATCAGCCCTCTGCATGCAACCATTTCATATTCTTGCCAGAGGCTGATATGTCCGTCGAAGCCATCTACCCAGAGCCTGCCAAGGAGGCAATATATCTTCACAATGCCTATTGTCAAAGTTTCTCTCAGCACGTTGAAGGCGTTCATGCTGCTGCTCGTGTTTATCCGCTGGCTGGCAATACTTGCTCTATGCAATAAAGAAATTACGGCATAGTAACTATGAATAAACCTACACTATACAGTAAAGGATTTAAGTTATATTACATCCAATGGGCATTGAAGTTCGCCTCCAGTGATCATAAAGTGCAACGAAGAAGCAGATTACAAAAACTGGGCACCATTGCAGCGTAATTAAATAATATTGAACCGATACCACTTCCAAGACAGTTCAAGAAAGATTAGCCTTGCGGGGGCAAGGCTGTGAGACCGGCCTAGCATGTCGGTCATAGCTTACAGGTGTAGCTGTTTAGCGATGAGGTTCTCATTGGTGTTCTCCGCAATCTTTCTTAGAGATAGGACTTCAAGTCGTAGTTGAGTTGCAGAATGCCTTTCTACTAAAACTTGGGACTGAAGAAGTCGAACTGATTCAGACAACAAATTATGTGAGCTTGTCTGACTGCTAGTCTCAAGTAACTTGAACACGGCATCAAGACAAGACTTTGGGGTTGTCTCGCTATCTTCAAGATGTTTTGCCTTCTTTACTGCAACATGTGTTTGGTTTGTCTCACAGCCTTCAACAGACTTGTGCATGCCATCAGGCATATCCCCTGAAACAAAGCAGGGAGATTACAGGTTTTTCATGTGTATAAACAAAGATGATAACTGTGCTATCAGTTCCATCCAATTTCAAATTAGAAAATAAAGAGTAAGTTCAAAATATCAATAGCATAATTTGGCATTGTTCATAATGCGGGGAGCTTCACCACACAACTGGATTACCATGTCAAAATAACAAGCATAGATGAAGGGCAAATAAAATCATTGTTTCTATTTTGGTTAATGTGCATGGCATGTTGTTCATATCATGAGCCACATCAGTAAGATAAAACAGGAGATGACAAGGTGCAAATGTGGGATTCTTCACCACAAACTGGATTATAGATCCACAAAAACAAGTATAAATATAGGGAATATTTAGTAATGTGCATGGTATGAATAAGGAATTTGGTTTTACAAGTAAAACTTAGAACTTACGGTTCATGCGAACATGCATTTTGGTAGAAACAGCAAAGTAAACAGCAGTAAACGATAGGGACTTTGAGAAAATTAAAGAGCAGTTGAGGATAAAAGCTTTAGAAGGACTGGCTTACATTAACAGTTAACACCGGCTTTATAATTCCCTTCTCCATGTCAAGGGAAGGATAACTCAAGAATCTTCTTCATACGCATTGCATGTACTCTACATTTTGTAGAGAGTAATTATAGATATGATAATACTGGAAGGGATAGAGGATAATGAAGATAAGATGCAGATTGATGCTACATAATCAACTACCACTCCCTCGAAGTACTAGCGTTACAGGACAAAATGTACTGACAAGAGCAATGGGCTAAACATCTGCACTGGCATTGTCTGTGTATTCTACTTGTTGGTAAGATTAAATATAGATCTGATCTTTTTTAGTAAATGGTGGGTGAGGGAGATAAGATGCAGAATGCTACACAATGAACCAATCCCTCTTCCCATTATAAAAGAGTGTTTTGAACACTGGTGTACTGTACAAAACGTTCTTATATTATGGGACAGAGGGAGTAGCTGTTAATGTAAGTACAGTGATAGACCATGTTCAGTCCTTACAAGAGGACTGCAGAGCTAAACCTCTTCAAAAGCATTGGGTTCATTCTAAATTTATGTAAGAGTCCATACAGATCTTATAATGTCCACCAAATGGACGATTACGAGGCTAACATGTGCAGTGATGCTACATAATCAAATATCTATGAAAGTAAGTATGGTCATACAGGGCAAGAGGTACTCACAATAGCAATGCAGTGTGCAGTATAGTTGCCAGATTCTATGGTCCCTGGAGAACGAATGTTCTTCTGCTAATAGTTTTTGTACAAGTGAGACATATAGGCAAATGCAGAAATGCAGTTCAAATTGTGATGTGATATCATAGACACTACCTTACGCTGCAACTGAGACCATTGTGTAACAAGATTATTCCAGTCACCATCGGATAAATGTAGCACCGGAGACTTTACAGAAATTTCGTTTAGAGGCTTGCCATCGAAGTGCGCTTGCCTCAGGTAGGAACGATACTTCATCAACGAGTGCTTCAAAAACATAACCAACCCTTGCTCGTCTTCACAATCTAGTTTGCTCCTTGCCTGTTTAAAAGAATGAAATCTTGTGTCTTGTGTCAGCAGAAACATATGCAGTAATGACCATGAATAACATTAGTACATTACTTACGTGTAAGTTGTGGAGAAAGACTGGATATTGTTCTGTTTCTGCGGTATAATCTTTCCATGAAGGAAAGATGCGCACAAAGTTCCTCACAACAACATAATCTTCGTCTTCTAAACTGGGAAGAAATGGAACAGCGGTCCTATTTGCTGCAATTGGGGCTCTCTTTGGTTCGAAATGGGATTTGGCAATTGGATTTGGTGTACTCTTTGCTGGAATGGGGGTTTTGCATTGTAGAGCCAGTGCTATGTCAACTGGCATAATCATATTGGTCATTGCAGTTTGGGTCTGCTGAGTTTGGGCATCAGAAATGACCAGTGTAGTAGGGCTAGAGTCTGCTAGAGTTGGTGTGATTTGTGGGTCAGTTGATATTGCAACTACACCTAATGGGCTATTTGATATATCAGGTGCCACTACCTTTTCCAAATACTTTGCTTGTGCTCCTCCACGATCAGCAATCGCCCTCTTCCTTTTGAATGTCTGATACACAAGAACACCATTTGAATGGATAAATACGGTATGATGACAGATGGAATATGTACTGAAAATGGATAGGCAGGGCGTATTCACATACACGATGTGTAAAGTAAGCTAATGGCAGTTCAACAAAGTAGAAGCAATGCAAAGCATCAGTTGCAAGATATGTGCGACCAATGTAACCTTGGAAAGTTAGAGCAAGCACCTTGATGGGTGAATAAGATAGGGCATCTTCCTCTGACTCCTCCACTAGGGAGCTACATTGACTTAGGTCTCCCTCTAGCTTAGAATCACTGTTAGGATCATATTCTGAGCATGAATCTGTAGGTGGAGAGTGTTTGAATTGCATTGCATCCAGACTTGATTTGAGTCCCTTAATGCCAAGCTTGACAGCCATGGCATTGTTCTTCTTTATTCTTTTCATGCGTGCAAGCTCATAATCATTACAATGCCGTTCAGAATCTGAGATTCATGAAAACATAAAAAGTAGTCAGATTATCTATGGAATGCATTGCGGATTCAACTCAAAGAGTGTCTCTCTATAAACCCCTGCATATGCAAAGTTCACCCCCCAACCGTGCTGACCAGACCACACACAGAAATACAAACCCCTTATGTCTCTATAACAAGGAGACACACATTTCAAAACTGAAGTAGGAACATTAGAATCATATGAAATTCGTATTTGAACAAACAAACTAAGGAATTATGAGTGGCATAATGTTTAGCTTCAAGGGTCGAGTGTTGGTAGTGCGACACAAAGCAAGCAGGCAGATTGTATTCCATGTAAAAGATCAAAGCCTATGTAAAAGTTGGAAATGACACTTTCTTTCTATACAATGTAGTGTTCGTTGCCCACACATGATGGAAGAGATCACATAGAGAAATACTATTCACTCATGTCTACGGTTCCAGTATTTAGAAACAGGGTGGTCCACCCTGAAAGAATATTTACAACAAATATGACAAGGCAAGCATAGATGTAGTGCATCAATCATTTACTTGTGAGCTTACTAGGACAAGTATGCAGAATTGTAGCTGCAGTAAGAGACCGTCCAAAATCTGAATGAAGAAGTTTGTCTAGCACTTATTGCTTGCAACTAATCGACGTGAATAGTTGGATATTTATATCGAATGAGTAAGAAAGACAAGTAAAATTGTCAACAAACCTGGCTTGCAGTAGTAACTAGTGTCTGTTCCAAGGGCTGGAATTTTGAAAACCCTGTGAACTTTAGAGGTACTAAAGATTACAGAAATACATCTAAACCATTAGGTAGCACTGAGCACACAACAAACCCTAATGACAGTCCTGCCTAATGAGTAATGAATCAATTAGAAAATGGGTGATGAGGAGTGGCTGCTGAGTGTTGAGGACGTATCTCAGGATAAATCGGGTTGGCTTGGTGGGTGCTGCACGCCTGAGCCCTGAACGGACTGGGAAGGTAGGCACGGCGAAGCGCCCGGGCAACGGTGACACTGTTGGGCGAGCGGCTCCTGACCTCCTGTTAGTCCGGTGTCTCCTCCTAGAGTCATGCTGTCCGGGGACGGCAAGTCGCTAGCGAGGCAGGCGGCTGGGGGCGAGTAGAGATCAGAAGCGCGCAGCAGAAAAGAGGGGAATCAGGGCCTGGGACGACCCAAAATCCCAGGGTGGGCCGGCCCACCATGGGCACCCTGTAGAGATACACACCCGAGCGGTGAACATGCATTTTCGAATCTAATTCAGGAATATTTAGTTGACCAATTAAACGACTCTGTTTTAATAATATCATATTTGTATTTGAACAACTAAGCTTGTTTAGCTTAATGGGTGGAGCAGTGTTATTATGACACGAAGCACGTATTCTGCTCGTATAGTGATCATAATAGGGGGAACCTCTAAGCATATTTTTTTTAGCAAAAGAGGCTTTCCGCTCTGATTTATATTAAAGAAACCACCACGGAACCAACATGATCAATTAGACCCTAATAATGATCAATTAAACCGTATTATGACTGTGCCCTGGCAGATTTGAAGCTGCAAACCGGAGAAATGATATTTACCATCCATTGTTTGCTTCGAACTAAGAACTAAATTCTAAGAGCTGAAAAGAAAGTAGAGTAACCAAGTTAAGATTTATTTTCTGGTTGAGATCAAAAATATGAGGAGATATGAAGTACCACCTCTCTAGCCGCGCCGTGTAGGCATCGGGGGTGCAATGGCTGTCGGTGGTGTTGAAGTAGATCTGCGACGGTAGACGGGTGCATCAGGGGATAAGTCCCGTTGTGGGGGAAGATAAGGTCGTGTGAGCAGCCCCGACAAAGAGGACGACAGCGCCGATGAAGTGAGAGGATGCGATGCAAGGCTATCAGTCCGTCGCCGTGGATGAGAAACATCCATCCCTAGCAGTGGACGACACGGTCTTGGTAGGCGCTCCGGCATGGTGGAGGACGCTGGCGATGGATGTGGTGGAGGACGGCGGTAATGGATGTGGTGGAGGACGACGACGATGGATGTGGTGGAGGACAGCGGCGATTGATGGGGTGGCGGACGGAGGCTGGTGTGGGGATGGTGTTCTAGCGCGGACTGTGTATGAATGGGAAAATGGAGGGAGAGGTACAGGGAACCATTTTTTTGGGACGCGCCTGTCTAAAATCTGGGAAAGTTACGAACTTAGCCCCCGTTTAAAATTTGGACGTCTCGTCGGTTGGGGATAGGACGGTAATCTCACATCTCGCCAATATTTTCCCAGAGCAATTTCGGGCGAGGTACGGGTGGTTGGCGCCCATGGATGGCACCCACGGTGTATGAACGGGGCTGACAGGTAGGGAGGTTGTGTCACGTATGAGTGAAGTTACAAACCTGCCCCTATTGAAAATATTTTCCTACATCGATTTCGGCCGAGTCGAGTTTGTTTTGCCGCCCACCAATTATGAATGGGGAATGGAGGGAGAAATAGAGGTCTTTCGGACGATCTTGAATCAAATGTGTTTTGCCGCCCATGTTTGACACCCACCGTGTCGGAATGGGCTCAGAGGCGGTCGTGTCACGTCTAATTGAAGTTACTAACCTACCCCTATTTAGAGCAGTGGAAATCGGGCCGATGGATTGTCCGTGTAATGAATAGACAGTAATTTCCATCTCCCAAACACTTGGCTTCAGGCAGCCGGCATGGGAGTGGACATTTTGCCGCTTCTTTCAAATTTTGGGACAATAAGCATCCACGTTTACCCTGGCAACTAAATTCGACTCCATTTTGTATTCCTATATGAATCTTTACAAATCATTCTATGTGTTTTCATATATATCTTAAAAAGGACAACAAAGATGTATTCCACTGTCATATATGAATATGGTTTCCCAGTGCTAATACTCAAATTCAGAAGCTAGAATCCAGTTTAAGGTGAATTCGAATATTTGGAACACTTCATGTCTAACTCAAATGTCACACGCAGCATAATATGTACTCCCATTTAGATATATACACAAGTGATGTATCAAGATTCAAATACTGAGTCAATCAACCAAGAATGTACAGAACTAACAGACATGTAAACATTTATAGAGTATATGGATCAATAATATCAACTAACATGCATAAGCCAGGCCGCTGTACATTTTTTTGCTACAACAACATCCTTTTTTTAGCCAGCATCTTGGCCCTTTCCGATGCATGCCACTTATGGTCCATCTATACTACTATTATTGCTGAATGCACATTCAACCCGGTTGGCATATTTGTATGTCCGGCACAGCAATCCAAATGAAATGTCTCTGAGTCTTATCAATTAATACAGACTTGTGCTCAAATAAAATTACAAACCAAAAAACTAAAAACAATTATTACATGATCTCTAAAACAAATGGTTTGATTGATTACATGAACAAACAACACAAAGGTTATTAAATGATGGAAAGAACATTTCACCTATGATTTGCCAAGTGGGAATTTAATTTCCTTTTTTCCTTCAGGACCTTAACAATGTGGTCAGTTACAGCTTGCTTCGTTTTGAAATCCACCAGATATTTAATGGTTGTCTTGAGTACTACTTGCGATTGTGATGTTTGCTTCCTGAACATGTCAACTTCATCTCTAAGTGCAGAAGCAGAATCTCTTTCTACCACTAGTTTAGCCTCTAGAGCATCAGCAGTTGGCAATTCATTATGCACGATTGGGCCAGTACCACTATTGTGGGATGATGCAACGTCCATGGGGACCTCGCTCTTCGATCTTGGGCTAACCTGTTTTGCCATTAAAGTTTCGACTGGATTCAGAAAAGTTTAAGTTAGCAAAACATCTCAACTGGGAGTTATAACAGCAAACCAGTTAAACAAACAAGGAATTAAAGAGTTTCAATTGGATGCTGAAAAGTAGTTATTAACATCATTGTAACCCGTTGTTGCAGCAGCAAAGCAGTTAAACAAAAAAGTAGCTATTTAAGTTCAGGAAAACAGATAATTCTTAACAGTAAGTATCAAACACATAGATAGGCGCAGTGTACAATAGGATTAACAGGCTGTGGCATTATGTAATAATTAGCAAACTAAATTAAGCCAAGCAACATAATTGAACAATTTTGCAATAAGTGGCTAACTAAAATTCCGAGAAGAAGGTAACTGAACTTACGCTAGTTCTTTGTACAGGCACACTGCAACTTATTTTTCGCTTACAAGGTTGTATGAAGGAGTCCATGGCATCAATTGCTTGGATACGCAGTCCCAATACTTCTTTCTTCCCACACTGCACTGGTAAGTCGAATGGTTAATCTGGTAAGATGGTGCGTCCTTGATATGTTATATGAGGACGTGTAGTCAGACAAGTTGTACCACACAAATCACACTGGCTTTTACTATATATTTCATGCGATTACTTTTGGCATATCGAGATCTATGCAATCTCCAATAGGATAAAAAGACTGGCATCCTTCAGATTATTGGCGAACTAAGTTCATAGTAACAAGCAATTCAACCATTTTGTGGGTAAATCAAAAGCGCCACTGGAATATTATTCACTACCCAATCATACACGTAAAAAGGGGCGAAGCCACCATAGGGGCTGGTATGGGCGGCCGCCTCAGGTTGCTGGAAAGTGTGCACCTAGTTTAAGTCGTCCAGGTTGGCCCAGACTAGTTTTGTTCGTCCCAACGCACGAGTAGGCAATATAAAAAATGAAGAAAAATGTTTCAATTTGGATGGGCCAATAACATAAGGGCAAGGCAGGCCCTATAGCAGGCTCGCGGCCCAAACAAGCGCCTCCCATATTGATAGACAGTAGGAAAAATCCCAATTCATTCACTCCAGCCTCTAGTCTGGTTCGCTCCTAACCTAGCCATAGTTGGACGGACCGACACAACACTTCCTCGCACCCTCGTTGGAGGGCGGTCGCCGGGCTTCAAGCAAACGGAAGGACAAGAAGATGAAGATCCAACACTGGGTGTAGCCTGTGTGGGACGCAGCGATGGCGGCACGGGGTTGGCATCGATCTTGCGCAAACGGACTGTCGCAGCTTGCAAGAGTAGCATGCACAACAAGCTGGTACATCACATCCCTGATTATATCTAATTCAACTCTTCAATTTCTGGGAAATAGTTAAACCTGACGGTGTTGTAAAACTGCTTGTATGTAGGGAATCTATGAGAAAATGAAACCAATTTCTACTTATTTTATAACTCCCCCAATCAATACTGAACTGACTGAATCTGATGTATCTAATCATGTTTCCGGTGCAAACATACAAGCTCATGTTGTTCTTGAGCCTCAAGTGTCTAATGAACATACTGCTAATGAAGGAATTGATGCAAACATTTTACATCCTCCTGGTGATGAACATATAGTGTCTAATGAGGGATCTAATGCAAGCATTTTGCAAGCTCATTGAAGGCTTTAGTGTCTAATGATGATCTGCTATGTTGAGGGAGACAGAGATTTGTAGGCATTGATGACAAGAAAATTATAGTGGATTTTCATAGCTTGAGGAAACGTCAAGGCCATCTACCAGAAAGTCCCGTATCATGACAACATAGAATAAATACTTTTATAATAGGTTTTTTGAAACTATTGGCATACTTGTGCAGGATAGATATATTGACATGCAGTTTGCGCACTGGTTACAGGTGCAATTACACTTCGATATTTTCAGCCAGAGAACGAATAATTCAAGCAGGTATAGACCATGTTTGTAGTCCTTGTAGACCATGTTGCATTTTGTCTTTTTTGGTGCTTTCATCATTTAGTGTTTATAATCTGAACTACTTTGGATCATTAACTGGTTTTCAAAGTGCATGTAGCTTCACATTTCTCAAATTATGTTGATTTCCGGAGTGCAAGTGCCTTCGTATTTTTTAAGTTAAATGTTTACCCCTGGTAACTTGAATTCATGGATCCTCCACTACACACGAATCATACACGAATGCCAGTACGAATTAAATGAAATGCATGGACTTACGCTAGCTCATTGTACAGGCTCATTGTAGCTCTGCTTGCGCTTGGGATGTTCCATGTACAAGTCCATGTTACCACTTGTTTGGATGTGCAGGCCTTGTGCTCCTTGCATATCCCTCTGCATTTTTGACACGGCAAATGGTTCATCAAATAAGAGGAATCGACCTTGATGTTGTACTAGAGGATAGATACTTACAAGGATACACGGGTGTGTAGGATGTGTACTTGATCTCGTAGCGCCGTCATGCTTCACTAAAAATGCATCTGCTTGTTTCAGATGATATCTCCAGAAGAAATAAGAGTTAAAGTCAAAGTTGCATAGACGTGTAAGCTAAGAGAGCAGTGAAAGGATATCCAAACATCGTCGCAACAGTGCACAAGGGAGTGATGTGTGGATACCTGGTTCAGGCCGGCGTTTGGCATGCTCGCCTAGCAAGAGTGCGGGTCACTTCAGTGCCATTGAGTGTGAGGCGCCGGTGTTGGCTGGCCGCGCACGGATGCAGATCTTGAGTGGCATCAGAGCGCTATGATGCAGTGGACGAGACCATTGGTGAAGCCCCAACGCCTCGAGGGGCGGAGGTGTGACTATGTTCTCGGTGAAGTAGCCTCGGTGAGCTGGGAGACGTCGTCTGTGAAGCGCACCTGATGCGGTGGAAGTCAGTGTCTGTGAGGCGCGTCGGTTGCTGCGGCCGATGTTGTCGGTGGACCACTCGGTGCGGTGGATGAGGTCGTAGATGAGGTAGCTCCGGTGCGGTGGTGAAGCGCGACCGTCCTCTTCGTCGTTGTCGCCCGGCACAGAGCTGGGGAAAGAAACGAGACGAGGGTTGATTCGAACTTTCCTTGGGTTGGCAGCGAATTAGGGATTTGAGCAATGTTGGCGCGGAAGGGGACGGTGGAGAAGGGAGATTTTGCAGGGCTGGAATTGGGGCCGCCAGATATTTCAATCCGAAACATGGAAGCGTGAACTTATTTTGTTGTCATCCTTTTTTTGGGGGGGGAGTGGGGGAGGGCGGGAGTGGGGTGGCTGGGTGCTACGCGTCCGTCCGACACAAGCGACCACCCCGACACGACCCTGGTCTGCCTGGTGCGCCTACATTTGAGAATGCAAACGAATCTTATTTCAATGTCAAACGAATCTGTGTGTATTACCATGCCCGTGTTTTCCTTGCAATAGTTAGTCATTTGAAACGAGATACTCCCTCCGTTCACTTTTGTAAGTCATTTCAGACAACTTAAAATGAACTGTTTTGCACATTATCTGAAATGTCTTCAAGGTCTTATAAAAGTGAAAAAGGGAGTACTATAAATTAATTAGTGAGGAGTTATTTGAAAAAAAATCGAAACGGTATCCACGGTATCCACGCGAATGTGGATTAGAGTGTGTGTCACATAATTAGTTATTTGAATTAGAGTGTGTGTCACGTAGCGATTTCCAATTCTAACATGGATTTCGCATTTCACTGTATCCATGCTACTTTTTAAATACAATTTTATATGTATATGATGAACACCATGATAGTGAGAAAACTTTTGGATGGATTCAAACATATGACCTACAAAATAGCACAACAAATTGAGTCAATGTCAACTTTTCGAAACCAAGTATGGCATGAATTCGAAATAATTACCCGTAAGCATGGTCCTCTTTTCAAATCTTACAATATACACCGAATTGAAACATCAATATTAAGTCTTGTACTATGTACATTCAAATGTTATTTTTAGC
>NW_021244961.1:19968-36663 GCF_002162155.2 Triticum dicoccoides | reverse complement strand
CCCGGACACGCTACATACTTCCTGTATCGGTCAATCCTCCTCTCCTAACCACCTTAGGAAGCTATCTGTTTCCAAGACACGTTCATTCTTTCTCTACATGTTTCGATCTCTAAGTCTCTCAACTAAACAACCCCTTTTTCCACTCTGTTACCAACTATATTTACCTCACACACCCGCCATTGCACCCCATGGCAAGCACTCTCTCTCTCTCCCTCTCCCTCTCACCCTCTCGCGCTAAATACATGCATTGCCTATCTAGCTCCGCCAACCTCTCGTGCGCACGCACACACGTTGTCTATCTAGGTCACTCCCTCGAGACTCTCTCACTCTTTCTTCCGCACGGCGGGCCACACTTGCTCAATCTCGCTCTCTTTATTTGAGTCTCGTTTAACCTCGTTTTCTTTCACACACAAATGATATATCTCCCTGTTCGGGCCTCGATCGACACACTCTACACTCTCTCACAGAAATTGTCTATCTAGGTCAATCCATCCAAGCCGCCCCCACTCTTTCGACCTCATGGCAGGCCATGCTCCCTCTCTCTCTCTCTCTCTCTCTCTCTCTCTCTATGTCTTGATTGACCTCGCTCTTTCTCGGACAAAAACGATATATCACCATGTTAGAGCCCAATTCGACCTATTCACATTGTATACTCTCTCACGCACATTGTCTATCTAGGTCACTCAATCCAACCCGTCTCACTCTTTCGATCGCACGACGACCCTATGTGATCGATTGACCTTGCTTCCTCCCACGCACAAAATATATCTACACATCTTTGACTGGATCGTCTCTCAAGCTCTATCTTACAGCCCTCACCCTTGCCAAAAGCTCAATCGGACAATATCTCTCCAGAGTATATATATCTGTTCAATGAATGTCGGACCACACTCACTTTGTCTCTCTATCTATATGTCTCTCGATTGACCTCGCTTTCTCACACCGTATCTTCCCCGCGTTGAAGCTACCTCTCCATCCCTCGCAAAGCCGGAGCTATTTACATTGCGAGGGGCACTCCAACCTTGGATTAATTTGTGTAGGCATTTCTTGCGGTCGGTTTAGATTATTTTTTCGTAGCATTCGGCCCACAACTACTCCAAACACCATTGCAACCCCCGCAACTGCCCTAGTTGATTTCACTCTGGCTCGGTCATCGCTCTCTCTCACGTCCTTTCTCTCCTTCAACGTCGCACCATGGTATTATTGCAAAAAACACTGCTGTTCCCTTTAATTATTATAAATAAGCTACAAAACTACACACCGATAGTCCAGTTGGAATGGAACAAATTTCGACCCACAAATTAAAGTGGTACAAACTACACACCGAGGGGCCCACATGTCATGAAATAAATTTGGACCCATATACAAATTAAAAAAATAAAGGACGAGGATCGAACATGCGACCAGGGTCTTCAAGCCGCACGTCAATAGGCAACATACGTAGAACAACAATGTTTGTTGTACCCCCCATTGTTCACATAATGTTTTTATACTCCCTCTCTCTCAGTTTACAGGGCGTGCGCGTACCCCTAGGTTGTCAATTTGACGAACCTAATACAAGTTATATATTACAAAAAATATACCAATATAAACTTCGGATGTTCTATTTTCAAAAGGTATAATTGATATGTTATATAGTTTATATTAGGGTGATAAAATTGGCAACCTAGGTATACGTGTAGGACTTGTAAACTGAGACGGAGGGAGTATTACCACAGCCTATTTAATGGATAACATGTATTATTATTTTTAGTACTATTCACATTCACTTACTGGTGGGTTCCATGTGTGCTCTCTCTCTCCTCCCATTCTGCGTTTAGACGCACGGGCAAACACGAAGAACTCGCGGGCGATGTTGCCGTTGACCATATCTGGACACGTTCACAAGTTATGGCACCAGTTTCACGTACTAGCAGCACTAGTCAGTGTGTACGTGCAATGCACGTTAATTTGGAAGTATATTAAGTGCATGTGGATATTAAATAGGATATTTTTTGCGTGTTATTATGTGATTAGCACTATTTTTGGCATAAAATTAAGTGCACGCTAAACGTGTTGAGTGCTCGACATTGAAGCAGTATAGGTCGTTGGATGACAAAGATTACATGTGGCTTGATGATGTTTTATATTTAATTTGATACGGCTCTAGCAGAACATTCAACCGACCAAAAAATAGTTTTCGTTCAGTCTGACTCCGACTTTAAATTATATGACAACTGATAGAAAATAAACAGAAATGATAAATGTTCGGATTTTAAGCATTCCAATCCGAATGTTTTTCATGGCAAATTTAGATTACGCGGCGGCGGCGGGGGCGTCTTGCGGTGGGAAGTGGCTCCTCTGCCATGCTCTGTGTGTCATCGGGCCACTAACCGACGGCGACGGCGGCGTCTTGCACCGTTGTTGGCGTACTCCTGGACGTTGGCCTAGCTTCAAGGAAGGCCAAAATGTTCTGCACTTCGGAGCGAGTCAACTGGCGGGAGGAGGCGACTGGCGTTGGCTCAAGGAAGCGGTCGACGGCGGCCATCCATGCCGCTGAGGGGGGCACTGGCACCCGCGCAGGGACAGGCACTGTCAACAGCGCGGCGGAGACATTCGTGTGCGCAGGCACCGGCACAGGCGCGCACATCAGTGCACGTGCATGCGCATGCAGTGGCACGTGCACGGGCAGCGGCACGGGCGTGCG
This sequence comes from Triticum dicoccoides, assembly GCF_002162155.2. Lineage (NCBI taxonomy): Eukaryota > Viridiplantae > Streptophyta > Magnoliopsida > Poales > Poaceae > Triticum > Triticum dicoccoides. The sequence continues at coordinate 33,977 of NW_021244961.1, read as the reverse complement.
CGTCAATGCACGTGCAGGCATGTGCTGGCAGGTGCACGGGCGCGTGAAAGTCGGCGTGGACCTCATGGAACCCAGTGGCATCCAGCTCAGCAACAATGTGTGGCTCCGAGCCCATCAATGCCACGGGGATGGGCGCTGGTGTAGTCGGGGCGACGGGAGCCGGAACGGGAGCGGGGACAGGCGCGACGTCTTCCCGCAATGCCAGTTCAAGCTCGTCCCAAATCGCCTTATGTTCTTGAGACTCCGGCTGGGTGTCTTCCTCAAGAAACTGGAAGATAAGGGAAGACCATCGTGATGCGGCATGGCGTACGTTTAGGTCAGGCTAGTTGGAGGTAGACGGCAGGAGAATCGGAGAGGAAGATAGAAGATTGTAGCGATACCGGGTAGTGCGGGGTTGATTTTAAACTGCGGCACCGACGGCACTAAAAGTGGGAGCAGTTGGGACGAAGGTGGGCGGCGGAGCCTGGTCAAAGGGCTCGCCTCCCGGTGAGCCTGCACAGCGGTCTACTCGCACGCCTCCCTGTCAGCCGGCACAGCGGTCTACTCGCACGCCTCCCGTCGACGCAAACGCTTGCTCGGACGGCACCTGCCAATGAGAAGCGGGGACTCGTTGCGGCACGTAAACGTCCACGGTTTCAATAGTGAAAGCGTTCGCCTTAACGTGACAGGTCTTTGGTCCAAAATACCTTGGCTCTTCATTTGTGCAACTTGTCATAAGCAGCTTGTCTCAAATTGAAGAAAAAACTTACGAAGTAATATTTGTGCCATATCACGTGACCATGCTTAGTTTCAAGAATTTATGCTCACTTTTGGATTTTCTGAAATTTAAGATCCAGGATTCAAAACAATATCATAACCTGCATCATGCAATAAATTTTCAAGTCGTACATCTGTCCTGTTGTATTTATTAAGAAAGGATTTGGTCAAACATTTTGTTTAGTTAGACTTCAGACAAGTTATATATGCAGAGTAAAAGGATAATCCCTCCGTACCAGTGCATTGCCTCATATATTAACTCAAGTACTAGGCACAAACAAACGGGCTCAATTCTGTGCTCATCCTGTAGTAGTAGTAGTAGTACAAGGCAATGCAGTTGACGGGTGACCTTGACGAGCGGTGATCGAGGGAATTGAACCGTGCTCGGCACGGTAGGTAACGTTATCTACTTACTAAAGCATCCCTCCATTGTTCATCTATAGTCATTATGGACTGGGGACATGAGGGGAATTTCCTAGGGCTGGAATTCTAGCCGCCAGATATTTTGAGTCGAAACGCTGAGGCTCGACTGGTTGGGGTTGCCTAATGTGCGTACCACGCACGCCACCGAAGGACACAAGCCCGGTTTTTTTACTTTTTATTTATTTTTTAGGATCAACATGAGCCAAGGTCTGACTGGTATGCCGTTGGGTCCTACCATTCTCAACGTGGTAATTGATTTATGACGAGTTGTTGAATTAGAGTGAGTTTGTGATATAGTGATCTCAACGTGGATTTCACATTTCATGGTATCCCTAGTATGTTTTCCAATGCAAATTCAAATTTAAAAGATGAACAATATGGAGGTGAGAAACTTTGTTTGTATCAAGCATATGACCACACACACACAGAGACACACACGCACGAACACACCAACAATTCGATAAGTATAGTGAATCTAATTTTCCAAACCATGCATGTATGACACGAATTCAAAAATACTCCTTCTATTCCTAAATATTAGTCTTTTAGAGAGTTCAACAAGTGACTACAAACGGAGCAAAATGAATGAATATATACTCTAAAATATGTCTATATACACCCGTATGTGCCAGTCCATTTGAAATCTGTAAAAAGACTAATATTTAGGAACGAAGGGAGTGAAATGTAATTCATGCATGGTCCTCAGTTCAATATTTAAAATGAACATGAAACTGAAACATGAATATTAAGTCTAGTACTACAGTACATGCAAATGTTGTGTTTAGGCGGAGCTATGATTGTCGGGGGTCAACCCCTCGACCTTAGATAAAATTGTGGAGCTTTGTTTAGGGTTGTTTCGATTATATTTGTCCCCACCCTCCCAACCACCGATTGGTTGTGCACCCCCACCCCTCGTCCCCGGGAGTATATCATGTGCCCCCATACCTTAGATGCTATATGCCGATACGAGTTGCTTGGATCTTGTAGATCTGAGATATATATAGCAGCTCAGATGATGTCTCTTAATATTTTTACAGGAAACCTTGATGAGTTTGAGAATTGCACATAATTTGTACAAAAACTACTCAGATGCCCTTGGATACCATATCCAACGACCTCGAAGCTCGTATCACCGTAGCATCTAAGATGAAGGAGGACATCATATTCTCTTGTACGTAAGAATATCATGTTCTACCACACCTTAGATGCTTTGGTTATACAAGCTGTTCAGAGCCGTTAGATTTGTGACCCATCACCTCCTCTGTGGTTAGAATGGTTTTTTGCAGAAAAGCCCCAAAGTGTTCGGCCACTGCTTACAAGCACAAACACTGCTCAGATGCCATTGGATCTCAGATCAAACAACCTCGAAGCTTCTATCACCGTAACATCCAAGCTGCGATAACACCTTATGTTTTCTCGCACGGGAGAATATGAGTTGCTCCTGCACCATAGATTCTACGGTGATAAGAGTTCACTGAGATCTAATGGCCCACAGTAGGAGGTTTGAATGTTTTTGCAATATACTGCTGAGAGTGTTTCGGAAATGCGCAGAAAGTAGAAGTACTATGCATATGCGATCCGATCACTGATCATACGACCTAGATGCTCATATCACTGTTGCAGGTAATTAAGCTATGGGGAGCACCTAATATGAGCAACAGGGAGCCGTTGGATCAAAGATGCAGCGGCACACACGAGGCCTGAATGTTTTATTTGCCAAAAAAACTTTGGAGAGTTTGGAAATTGCGCATAATTACAAAGACTACTCCCAAGCCATTGGATCTCACTTCCAACAGTGTAAAAACTCGTATCACCATAGCATCTAAGCTGCGGGGTGGATGTGATATTTTGTGCCGCTGTCATTTTTGTTCGTAAACTTGCAAAATACGTGTAACTCGTGTCGTTACTTGTCTAACCGCGCAAAGTGTTTGTTCAAAAAAACATCCTACACTGAAATATTGGAACAACACACGGGGGTCCCACTTGTCATTAATCAAATTTGGACCTAAAACTAACAAATCTGAAAGACGAGATTCGAACTGGCAACCTGGACTACAAAGCGTAGGTCGATAGCCTGAAACAACAATGGTTGTTGGCTTTGTCCAATAACTTGATTTTATACAGTATTACGTTGAGTAGAGTAGAGGGAGTGCCTCGTCAACACGTGCATGACCGTTGACTCACTTAATGGTGGGTCCCAGGTCTGCGATCTCTATCTCTCTTCTCTCCATTGTCTAACCTTTGCACGGGCACACACGAAGTGTGGCGCTAGCTTGCCGTGTTGTTATTACAACTAAAAAAAGCTTGGAAAATAGAAGAATCGCCTAGAACAAGAGACGTTGTGGCTGGTCGAGACGGAGCTAACCACATCTATCCTTCGTGCCACGTTTGCATTATGAAGCTGTGTGGCTAGTGGAGTGTTTTCGACCGACTAGCTGGGTCCCGAGGTCGAACCATAGGTACTACGTCTGATACAGTATATTTTTACATGCACATTTTTCCTCCGTGCCGAGACGTGGCACACCCTACCGCGCGGTTTCGGGGTCCTCCCGTGTGGTGCACGCACATATTCTTCCTGATGTGGGACGCCCTACCGCGCGTTTTCTGGGTCCTCCTTGGTAGTAGCGCCGAAGCAAGTAAATGAGTCGTCAAATCACGAAAAACCACCTTTCCCACCGAGTACATTAGTGATGCACGGTGGCTAGCTAGTTGGGCTAGTTCGAACGATTAGCTAGGCCGCCACCACATTTGTTTTTTCACCTTTTTTTTAATCTACTTGCCGGCAGGTAAATTTAAATATCCACCGCGGCGTTGCTCTGGTGTTTGGGCGCGGCAGGATTTTTAATTTTTTGATTGACGGGAGCAGGCGCGGCAGCAATTAGTCACGATGACTCCGCTTGTAAAACCCACTGCTCCCTGATGTGAGAAGTTGTCGACTGGTGTTTTACCATTGTGAAAACCAAAAGATACCCCGCTCCTCGGCTGGCTCCCTCCTCCTTCCCATAGATTGCATTGACTTTCAGCCGTTTCGCCCCCTTGCTTCCTCTCCCCATTGCTTCTACGTGGTGCCATGGCGACGTAGTAGATCATGGAGTCCGAGGTGAGGCGCCTGACACAAGAGCTCCAGGCCAAGGATGCGGAGCTCAGGGCCAAGCACGTGGAGCTCCATGAGCTCAAGGAGGAGAGGAGTGCCATGATCCTCCATTATGTGCGGGAGTTCACGGAGCTTCAAAAGCGGCAGGCGTCCACCACAAAGATGGTCGAGGCGTCGGCGGCGTTGCTGCAGAAAGGGGGAGATATGATAGGCCGTCGGGGGAGCCGGCTAGAGCGTGAGCGGGCCGATCGTGACGTGGTCCAGGATTGCTTTAGCCACTTGGTGAACCAAGTTGCCACCCACGTGTTTCGACTGTGCGATGCCTACCGCCGTGCCAGCGCGACGATGCCGGCCATCGGGCTAAACCCGTTCGACCACCCGGTGGACTTCAACGAGTTGCGGCTTCCTGACCTGGTCTCCTTCTTCACCTATATCTCCGAGGAGCTGAGCCCTCTCCGCGCGATGGTGGGGGCTGAGCTGGACAAGGAGGGGTTGCGGGCTGCCATCGCCGTTGCAGGGCGAATCCTTTCAGGGCTCCATCACCGGAATCCATTCGTGCAATTGGACGCCATATTTGATTTGCTGGCTCCCGTCGACCGGGAGCGGGCTCTACGGGCGGTTGCACCCTGCATCACCAACGTCGTGCACCTCGAGAAGCAAAGGGAGTGGTGTTTACGCGCCCTCTGCATGGGCATGTCCATGTCTCGGCGCAACATGACCGTTGGATCAAACTCAGACGGTGCAGATCAGTCACTTTAGCACAAAGCGTGTTGGTGTGTTTGGTTGCATTCTCATCTCAATATAGTTGTTCTTTAACCTACTAGTGTGGACTCATGCACCCTTCATGCACTCTCCCAAACACCCAAAAGTGGGTCCAGAAGGGAACTTTTGCTCCCATCCCGTGCACCCTTCATGCACCGTGCCTAACACTATTCGTGCTTCATATAGTTCATGTTTCATGGAGTACTGTAGCACCGTACCCTCTGTGCGCTATAGACCTAGTTCTTTTAACATTGATCTCACCGTTCATTCTCGACCGGACAGTCGAAAAAGCGATACTATGTTACATATAGTTGACATGCGCACAACATCATTTGTTATCGTCATATCTTACTACACTAGCAACAAGATTATGTAGTACTGACGTATGAACCACTCCACATGCCTAGTAGTAGGAGCACTGTGTATGTTCAAGTGGCTGTCGTGTTTCGCACTCCTCCGTCGTAAGAGTGGAAATGCTTGCTGTAATCAATTTTCTCTTGAGAAAAACAGTGGACACGCTCTATCGTGCGGATCCTCCTCCAGCCATGCACTAAATTACTCAGTTTCATCAATGTGTGGGACATCCAGCACCTGGGTCCACTAGCCATGCACTAAATTACTCCGTAGTAGAGTGACGGTAGACTACCCCGATCGAAGCGCCGCAGTAATGCCCAATGAGCCATCAAATCAAAAAAAACTCCTTTCCAGCAGTAAGTTGGATGGACGAAGCAACCATCATTTCACTCTTCTCTCTCAGCTTCCTCTCTTGAAGAAAACCCCCACTCGCTTCACTTCTCCCTCATCTCGTTCCTCCTTTCACTCTTATCTCTCAACTTCCTCTCTTGGATGGACGCTGGAGCACCGGCCGACGTGATGTCTATGGCTTTGGCAAAAACCATCAAGGCTCATGGTACGAAGAAGCGCAAGCACCCCGCCGAGACTACCGCAGACAAGCTCAAAGCCATCGCCCTGTCCAAGCCCCCTTCTACGGGATCCCTCACTCAGCAAGTCCAGGGAATGTCGATTGTTGACGATCTTTTTCTCGATCTTGAGCGCGTTTTTTCAACTAACATGCAGTACTAGTACCGGTAGTACAACTTTCTGGGTGATCTTCCATGTGATTTTAGTGTGCCAAATGACGGTTCTAAATTCCTCTTTTGACCAAAACATGCGAGAGGTTGACACTGATTTCTTATAGATTACTTTTAACTACTCCCCCTATTCCAAAATTCTTGTCTTAGATTTGTCTAGATACGGATGTATCTGTGACTTGATACATCTGTATCTAGACAAATCTAAGACAAGAATTTTGGGACAGAGGGAGTACTTTATGAACATCAATGCTACATTTGAAGAGGGTATATTTGCCTCAGTAACTTGTGTTATGGATATTGCAAGTAATCCCTCTGCTCTCATGCCTTTGAATACATGTTCTAGTGTCTTTGTTCACTCATTTCTGTGCGTATATGTAGTAATATATGGAGTATAATATCGAAAATCATCTTATATTTCTAAATGGAGGTAGTAATAAAATATGGTTTCTGTTTGAATTAGAACCAGGTCCGCGATGGAGATGAAGTTCTCGAAGTCATGCCATGTGAACTGGAAGACCTAGGCATGAGTTCTACTGCTAAACTATCCAGCTGTTGTGTCCTTGTCGCCACGTGTCCTGACCTAGTGTTTTCATGTAGCTTTGCTGTCAGGCGTGTTCTCGAGGCTGTACTTGCCACAACAATTTCCAGCATGTGCCTTCGATAACGAAGGGTGTGGTTCTTGTAAAGCTTCCCAACAAATCTGATGCAGCCTGTCTTCATCATCATGTTTATGAGTGGAAAGACTACTCTATTAGGTTCTCCAAGGTTGACGAGATGGTGACGGTGCATCTAGACATCTCTCACGAAGTCCATGGCCTAGTCATTTATGCGGGGTTCATCCCGTAGGTCGGTGGCAAGAAATAGTATGCAGAGTTTAATTAGTGCAACTTTGCTTGTCTGTAGTAAGTACTATTGTTTAGTACTCGATTTGTGTTTGTGAACCCTGTATTGTTTATTAGTACTGCCGCTTTTGGTGTGTGATCAGTCCTGAGAACGGTCTATGTTAATGTCTGTCCATTCAATTCAGTCTGTATATTTTGAAGTATCCAGTTCATCTTTTTTGTCAGGACAGTTTGTCAATTGTGGTTACACTCCAATATCTGTATGCATTGCAGGGTTTATCGCACCCATCCGGATTTCTAGTCCCATGGATGTTCGGTCCATACGATTTGTCACGACCTTTGGATTGTCCTGCTTGTGGGAGTAGGCGGGGCCCCTGCATGCCACCCGTAGTTGGATGATCAATCTTCTGTTTAGTACTTCAACATAGTGATTTCCTGGTAAGGATTCACTCGTGTGACATCAAGTAAATCTTATTGATTTACTGTCTAAATCTTATTGATTTAGTGTCATGTTTTGTTTCTTTTCCTACAATTTTACGGTGCAGGTTTTGCCATGTGATATTCATCACAGAATAAACCGTTTGGTTTGCTCTACGATGGCCATTTTTGCAGGTTTCACTTCTTATGTCGTGTCAGTAACAAAGCCACTGTCCATCACTTATATTACTGGAAAAAATGGATCAGTCTGTTGTCTGAGTACAAGCTAAATCCCTATGATGAACTGCAGTTTGGTTTAACAAAAATGCCACATTTAGTCGTTTAAAAGAAATGAAGAAAAAAAATGGATCACGGTCACGGATCCTAGTCAAGTTAGAAAGCTGATCATAGTAGACCAGACACGATCGCTGCTGTCTCGCACATCAGTACCACCTTCAGCAATGGATCGAGCACCGACAGTTGCTCTACCACTGATAGCGGCAGCAGCTCAGTCTGATCCAGCTGAGGATTGGGCACCGACTGCGTCAGCGGATCAGTCTGATCTACCGGAGGATCGGGCATCGACACCAGCACCTGCTCCGACACCGGCACCAGCTCTACAAGGAGCACCATCTCCGGCAGCAGCAGCGGCTTCGGCACCTGCACCAACACTTGCACTTGCATCTGCTCCGGCCCGTGCAGCGGCAACCAAACGAGTAGTTGCACCAGCAACAGACTGGACCGCAGTTCGCACTTCATATACCAAAGTCCTTACAAAAACCGACATGTCCACCTTCTTGGTAAGCATTGGCCGCCCAAGTGCTTCGTTCTTTTTTCTTTCCATGTTGTTTCACATGATTCACTGTGTTGATCTAACTGTTTGGGTATGTCTTCTTGTTTTCAAGCAGAGAATTCCTAGAGCAACGAGGGAGTCGTTCAACAATCCGGGCGACCGCGGCCAAGTTTCTCTTACCATGCGCAGCCTTGGTGTGAATGAACCTGCCCAATATACCATAGTACAAAGGATGGTCGCATGATGATTGATGCTAAAGGATGATCAAGGTTCAAATCTAAATTATATCCTGCGGTAGGGGATGATGTCAAAATCAAACTTTCTCGGCAAGGAGAGATGTTCCAAATAAACTTTGAAATTCTTCAGTAGTACCACGCGACTCCCGAACTGATCTATCCTCCGAGAGATTTTGATGTAATAATCTGGCATGGTGAAACAAGTGTCTTGTGTGTATAAGTAGTACAACAGTATTATTTATCACATGGTATATCGTTGATAGAATTGCAACTCTCATTGCCGGCTAGGAGCTGTCGTTCGATTTCATTCAAACAGCTGTCGTGCTTTATTCAATTTTGTGTATTCTCCTTGCGACAACATCTAAAACCAGCGTGGTACCGATTGCTTGCAATATGAAAAGCTGAGGTAGAACACATGGGCCCCCAAACTTGCAGGGTGGGCCTGCAGCCCAATGTCCAGAACAGTGAGCCTGTCTGAGTATTATATTCTCAGCTGAACACCCATATTGCCTGTGTGTTGCACGTAACATCAAGATGCATTTGTATGAGTATTTTATCTTGTGAGAGAAAAGGATGAACGAGGGAAGGCCTTATTGCAAATGTGGAGAGGTGTGTGGTTACCTTTTTGCAAAATTTCCATAGTTTCCTTCGTATCCGTCAGATATAAATCGGACGGCCTCTATTGCAGGATGGCAGGCACACCATCAAAACCAACTCGTCTATATTGTGTTAAAAACAACTCTGTTTTTTAAAATTACTAGCAAGATGCACATGCGTTGCATGAAACATCAAGATGCATTTGTATGAGTACTTTATCTTGTGGGAGAAAAAAATGAACGAGGGAAGGCCTTATCTGCAAATGTAGAGAGGAGTGCGGGTAAATTGTCATAGTTTTCTTCCTATCCATTAGATAAAGATCGGACGACCTATATTACAGTATGGCAGGCACACCATCATCACCAACTCTGCTTTTTATAAGAAAAAAATAGAGAATATATATATTACCCTTGATTTTTCTTATGTATAAAGTTGTGATATAAAAGATTTGTATATTTCTTTACAGAGGGAGTATCTCTATGTCAAAAATATATTTATGTGTAACTAGTTACTCATGTCTTTGTACTTCATTTCGCTGATATGTGGGGCAACCGGCAACAGGGTCCACGTGCCATGTGCACAAATTAGAGTGCACAACTGCACGGTAGACACACCCCGGTCGTAGCTCTGCAGTAATGCCCAATGAGCCATCAAATCACCCCGGTTCCAGCTTTAGCAGTAAGCTGGACGGACGAAGCGGCATTATTTAACTGGGCCTGAATCCCCCTCTCCCTCATCTGCTTGTTTAGAGAAAAACCCCTCTCGGCGATTGCATAGGGTTTTCTCATGGAGAACCAGGTACGGATTCTTCATCCATCCCCGATAAATCCAAGTCCCTTGGTCACAGGTAATCCTAGGATGGCAGCCGCCACCGTTGATGCATTTTTCTTCATACTGAATCTAGTGTGTTTCATTTGCAGTGCCCAAAGTGCGAGCACCCTACAGGTTTCTGCGCCCTCGGCGAGACGCCACACTTGTTCCTTCTCATCCTAACATAGGATTTTAAAACACGCATAGTATGTTCCTAGAATCCTCTTTTCTATCCGGGAGGGTGGTTTTTTTTTGAACAAGCTATCGACTAGTTTGCAAATTTGGATTGCTATATTTGGATAAAAGGTAGTACTAGTACGATGGTCAACAGTTACGTGAAGGAGGAAGTTATTTCTAGATGTGGATAGGGAATACATTGTGTTCTCATATAATTTTTCCTGCAGTGCATTATTTGCTCTGCCAGAACACATGTACTCAAGATGCTCGGCCTTGCCATAACTGAATACACCAGTTTAATGGTCACAGTGAAGACAAGCCATGGATATAAGTTCCGAGTTGGGTTCATGAACCAAGAAGATCGCTGCTTTTTTATGGCCGAACTAGGATAAAATTTCTCAAGTGTTACGGACTGAAAGTTGGCGCACGAATGTTGATAGAAATATCAGAACCTGGTCTCATCTTCACTGCGATCTTCCACCCTGACATCGTTCCAATTGTTCATCCATGTTAGTTTTGTATCTGGTTCTTGCTTGTTGCCTCGATTACTTCTTAATCCACCTATTATGTCTAACTAATCACAATTTAACTTTAGAAGTAGCAAAGAATCTCTCACGAAAATGCTACTTCTAACAAATATTTTCTTATAATTGGTGGCACATGTAGGTTTTTTCAGAGTTAAGCAGGCTACTTGTTTGTTATTCTGTAATAACTCGGCTGTTACTGATGGCATTGAAGTTGACTGGGACGACATCCACAAGTTCCTACACTTTATTGATCGTCTTGAGGTTCTTGTGGGGTGTTTCAATGGTGGAAGGCCACGTGGGATACGTGTGCCACTGCTGCACTCGTTGAACAGGTCCAACTGTGTCGAGAAACTTATGGTATGAGCTGTTTTCTGTTATATATGTTGTTCATAAACTATTGCTTATACATAGTTTTACAGTTGTGATCTTCTTGAAACAGAAACTGCCCAGTTCTATTGTTCCTATACAGATGCCTGACCATGGTCGGGTTAGACTTGCGCTTGGTCACAACATGATGTTTATGTCGACCTACTCCAGTCCCCTTGGAGGTGAAAAGATACTTTTTTATGGGTGGCCTCAAATAATGAAGGCCCGTCCATCTTGGAGAATAGGACAAAAGATTATGTTCATACTTTTCCATGGCTCTAAAGTGAATACCATGTTTATTGACCACATTTCAAGATGAAGCCGCTTTCTAAAGGTTGTGGATACGCGGGGTGGCGCCTGGGCCTTGTCCTGAGGCTTGGCGGCCTCATCCTTGGATAACTCTAGGAAAAGTAGCACTGTTTGAGGCGTGCTTTGTACGGTTGAACCTGTATAAGTACTCATACTGCTTTCAGCTTTGGTTGTTAAGTGCCCCCGCTGGTTTCAGTTAAGGTTGTTAAGTACTCCTGCTGCTTTTATAGTCTATCGTGTTTCTTCAGTCCAGTCTTCCTCCAGCCGCCAAAACCAAACCAGTGCCGGCGGGGCCACCTTCTTCCACCTCCCACGGCTGGCTGCGCCTCAGCGCACGAATCGCCGCCCCATCGTCTCCTAAATCGTTAACACCGAAGTCCTCTGCGTGCTTTGGTGTGCTCGCCACGGCGACGCCCTCTCGCGTTGTCAACATGGTCAACAAACAACAGGAATCGCCAGAAGTACGTGGAGAGGATGACAGTCGGGGCCCACCATGTCAGCGTATGGAAAAATAAAATGCTTCCTCCTAGTGTTTTCCTGACATCTGGGACCCACGACATTGTGAGCGTATATAGTCAATAGACAAGAGAACAACACAAGATCGGCTGACACCTGGGACGTAGCTGCTTGAGCAGTATTTTTTTGTTATTGTTGAGACGGAGCAGGGTTTGAACTGGGCTGTGGCCCGTCTGGCCCAGGCTTATTTTTTATGTTCACCATGTGACCAGCCCCGCTATTTTTTCTTTGTGAAAATGAGCCCAGTTTATTTTTTCTGAAGAATACCCAATCCAGGCCTACTTATTTTTCTATGCCCTGAAGGGCTGCAACTCTTTCAAGACGCATGCAAATCTTGAAAGTAATATGAAATGGGTTGTAAATATTAAAAACAGATGACAAATTGACAATTACTTTTTAATTTCTGAATTTTTTCACATTACCAGATTCCTATTTCACTGGGCATTAACCTAATTTAAGTATATCTTCAAAGTACTTTAAATCTGGCTTGACATTTCGGTATTAAAAACAGTTTGGAACCCACAAAAATATGCGAAATTGGCCCTGGCCAACCAAAAAAATGACTGCAATAAATTGCATAAGAAGTTGCAATGAGCAATATATAAATTATTAAAAAAAAGAGTGGTCTGACTTGTGGGCCTGTTAAGTTGACGCATATGCAAGATTTTTTAGTTATTATATACGTCAACAAATGATTCTAGCAGACGTAACCGTTAGATGTTAATCCAACGACAATCGTGTTTCTTCGAACTCTTATTTTCTTGCTCCAGCCGCCAAAGCAGCGCGGGCGGGACCGCCTGCTCCCGCCTCCCGTGGCCAGCTGTGCTGCTGCGCAGGCCTCTCTGCCCCCTTCTACTCCCACCGCTGGACATGGCATTCCTCTACTCACCCACACCCCCTATTATTCTGCGGCGACGGCAGCCTCACACTGCAGCCGAACCAGGCTTCCACTGTCGCGTCTTCCACGGCTCTGCATTGTCCCCTTTCTAGGCCTCGCCGTCGTCCACCGCCATGGGGATCTCGGCGCGGGGTGGTCAATGTGGTCAACGACCGACTTCCATCGGAAGAGTACTATACGTGGGAAGGCTGACAACTAGGTCCACGGCAGCCGCAAGGAAGTGCCTCCTTATTACGCGGAAAATAATTATTCCTTCACCTGACAGCAGGGACCCACCAGACGGGCCACCATATATTGCAAAAAAAATGTTTCTCCCCTGACTGCTGGGACCCACCAGCTACATCTTTGCACGCAAGGAAGTGCGTCCGGGCAAAAAAAATGATTCGCCCCCCTAACTGCTGGGACCCACCAGCCACATCTTTGAACGCAAGGAAGTGCCTGATAGTCGGGACCCACCAGGTACAAGCGTACGTGGCATTGTCATTCCGGTCGCAAACGTGTACGTACATATATACTGGTCGATGTAGAGGTGTGCACGTGTCGTAGTAGAGGCGCGCACGTAGCATGTACACATACGTACAACGGCCAGGGTGCGAGAAAGAAAATATGGCCACGTACGTACATATGGGCGGGGTCTCGAACGCCTACTCGCGCATACGTACGGCCAGGGCTCGTGTACATGGCTGGGTCGGAATGGAGAAACAGCGTCTTCGTCATGTTCATGGGGAGCTAACCGGCTGGGTCGGGACGGAATGCGTCGTCGTGTTCATTGGGAGGGCTTGGACGGAACAGGTGATGGAAACGAGGCCTGGTGTGCCGCAGAACGGAGGAAACGGCCTTGTGTTCGACCGACCACATTCGAAACGGGATCCTGTTCATCGTGAGGGGTCTGGCGTACCGCAAAACGGAGGAAACGGACCTCCTATAGTCGAAACGGGGGTCCTGTTGATCGGGAGGGGTGTGGCGAACCGCAAAACGGACGAAACGGACTTGTGTTGGAGCGCTACGGTCGAAACGGGGGTCCTGTTCATCGGGAGGGGTGTGGCGTACCGCAAAACGGGACTCCACGGGATACTGTTCATCTCTAACGTCAACCTCCTCCAGCCTCCACGGGCTACTGTTCATCCACCGTCAAACTCCTCCAGCCTCCATCTGCGACTGTTCATCCACGGGCTCCTGTTCATCCAGCCTCCACCACGCGCTACTCCACCGGCTACTGTTCAACCACCCCTCTCCACGGGCTACTGTTCAACCACCCCTCCACGGGCTACTGTTCATCCACCCCTCCACTGTCTACTGTTCATCCAGTCCTCCACGGGGTCGTCCTGTTCATCCAGCCCTCCACGGGGACCTGTTCATCCAGCCCCAACTGACTCAATCGATCGGGGTCTT
>NW_021244961.1:0-19786 GCF_002162155.2 Triticum dicoccoides | reverse complement strand
GTTCAGCCAAACCCCCCTACAACGCTCACTGTAAATCCAGAGGCAGCATTGATCGGCTTCAGTTAGCAGCAGTAGCGAAGGAATTGCTCGATCGCTTGGGTTCAGTAACGCGTAGACTGTAGTGCAATCGCTCGGGTTCAGTTAGGCGACGCCTCGCTCAGGTTCAATTAGAGCCCAACGCCTCGCACACACGCGCGTACGTGCACGAGAGAAACGCGCATCACTCGGCCCCCGACCACCCACCGTAACCGGGAACTCGCCGAAATTTTCCACGCCCTTACTTGTACCACAGTTTTTTCCGTCATGGACGGCCCAAATAATGTCATGCAGCCGCGTCTTCGGCCTGCCCAGGACGAAAATCCCATTTTCTGTCATCATTGTTTGTCATAGAAGTAGGAGCCCACCACATCTATGATGATACCTGGTTTTGTCACAATTATCGTCATAGAAGTGTCATAAGTATGACAGGAAAAAAATTCGTTCGGCCCAAAATGTCACGGACGTGTCTTTTTTTTGTAGTGACAACAAGTTTTCGTACATCTATCTGATGCTACTAGCTACATATATACAATATAAGATCTATTACAATCCTTAAAGTCTGAAGTCAAGTGCCACATGGTATTCTCTGGCTTTCTTGATGACATGGTCAAGAAAGAATCCCGCCAATTCCTCTTGAATTGCTTTTATGCGATCATGTTGTAGGAGCTCACCCCGAAGCTGCCAGATCTAAATCGAAGAAGAGGGTCAATACATGTGTATGAATGAAACTTAACACAAATGATGGTAATAAAATACAATTGTGAATATTTTTGCTTACGCACTTGATATTGTTATTCTTGGCCGCTTATTCTTGGCCGTCTCGTTGTAGATGAACTCGCAAACATAGTATCCACAGAAATTATTTGCTTGTTCCTCCCACAAGCACTTCACAAGAAATAGAGGTCAATCAAACTGATAAGCAATCATGCTAAATGCTATTGATGAAACTAGCTACAATCAAAGGGAGATGTGTGGAACTAGGTAGTAGTACTTACTTTCGGTTGTTTAAATGTCAACTCGATCGGCAGTCCCGGAGAAATTGCGGTGAACTTTTTCCAAACTTTGCCAGACAAAGAAAATAATTACTTGATATCAAGAAATGAACAAAGTTGCCGATATGGTGTGATAATGATCGATTGAACTTACTTCTGGAGCATTCCAGTCATGTCCGCATAGTCCTCGGGATCTTTTCGTCTCGAGTCTAAGACGGTTACTTCTCCCTTCTCAAGCTTAATCACTAGGAGAATAAATTGGAAGCTACGCACGCATGAACAACTCATCAGTTACATGACTATAACCTCGAGTAATAAGGGAAATCAATCAAATATGCACAAGACAGTAACACTCATTTGAAGTTGTAAGGAAAGGGTATTTTATCTTTGGTTTGATTTTTGAGCAATGATCTGAGCAAGTTGTCCTCGATCTCTTCGGCTTTTTTTATCGTGTATTCATGTATGACATTTGGAGCTTTTCTGCATTCGACGATCTTCAATCTGCATAATATAGTGAGGATAATTATATATACATGCAATGAAAGAGCTGAGCTATATGTATAGAGACTTAATTACAGAAAGTAGTACTTACAGACAATAGAAAGCCACAAGTGATTTGTCGAGGGCCTTTTGATTATAGAACTAGAAAAACTCATCAAAATCAACAGTTAACAGTTCTTGGCCAACGAAGTCGTGGTCATGTTTAATCAACATTGACAAAGCATCCTTCCAAGACTCTCTGTAGGTTTTCATGTACCAGTCATGGAATCTTCGCTTCATCGTTGTTAGAGCAAGAGTATCTTTTACAAGAGGCTTCCCGTAATGGTATTTGAATTCGTCCACCTCCATTGTTTCAAATTCTGCATCGTCGGGCAGGTAATCACCAATAGTGAAAACGGGCAGCAGCGGCTGATTTGCGACGATATCGCTAGACACCTTGAGCGGGGGGAATGATTGGTTCTCCTGTTCTCCGAGCTGGGGAATTTTCTTCCCACTTCTTCGTTCTTTTAGCCTTTTGTCAGTTGAAGTACTTTTCGACTGGCGCGCTTCTTGCACTGTCTTTTTAAGACATCGGAGATGGTCGTTATCCGGTGAACGCGGTAGTGCTCGCTTTAGGGCATTGAGAGTGCAGTTCGCTTTCACCAGATCTATCTTCTCCTCCAGAGGTGGATGTTTCTTAGCTCTTACCGCTTCCAAGAAGTCGTTCACTTGGCCTTGAATGACCTGCTCATTTTCCTCCATGTCATCTCATATGCTAACTTCTCTAGAGGCTTGAGAGACGATGGACTGAATCTGTATTGCCTCCCGCCTTTGGCTGTACTGCTAGACGCCGGAGCAGCCAAAGCGGCTGCGGCTGTCTTGTTTCGTTGCTTAAGAGGCGGAGCAGCCGGAGGCGGACAGCTACGACGCGCCGGAGCAGCCGGAGAGGCGGCGTCTGTGTTCCGCTGTCGCTTACGAGGCGGCAAAGGGGGAGGCAGGCTGCTCGGACGTGCCGGAGCAGGCGGAGAAGGAGGCGGAATACTGCCGCCCTCATGCGCCAGAGCAGGAGATGGAGTGCCCTAATCACTCGCTGGAGGAGGAGGAGGAGGCGGAGGAGGCAGATTGCCCAGCTGACTCGCAGGAGGCGTGAAGTTCAGAAGCTTGATGTGCACCTTCCGCCATTGACACGAAGTCTTCATAGCAAGACCCAGCTGAGTCTCCCCATCACTTGTAGGGTGCTCAAGGTGGAGCTCCTCAAATCCCTCTGTTATTTTGTTCACCATCCCAATAGCATAGCCTTGTGGAATCGGACGACGGTGAAAAGTTTCTCCGGGTGAAGGAGGGAACACAGAGCCAACAGACGCCTTGACTTTGAGCTAAAGCGATTGTAGCATAAGGTGGCCCTGGTGTGAATCGTTGATAAAATCCACGGGGTAGCTAGGACCCGTCAAGTCAGGTTGCTGAACAAGATCGGTGGAGGCAACGCTGCTTCTCCCCTGAGATGGCGGGGTAGCTTATGGGGTAGCTTCTTGGGCAGGATCTGCAGCTAGTTCTCAACATCTGGTCGTTCCTCTAGCTTTCGTACCCTTGCCTTAAGCTGCTGCAGTTCACTCTGCTCCACTTTCCTCCTCCTCTCTTGGGTTTTGTAACCGCCTACGTCGGAATACCCAACCTTCCACGCAACGGAACCTCGAACGAACGTCCCTTCCTGTGCTTCCTTGATTGCTTTCTGAAGCTTCGTGATGGGTGTTGCAAGTTGCTCGTCCGTCCAACAACACTTCCCCTGTTTCATGGTCCAAATTTCCCCCAACCCCGAAGAACCAAGTCCTTGAACGGTCTGGCTAGTGCAATGTCTCTGGTTCGACCCCTTTAGCAATCAGGTCTTGCTCCGCCTTTTCCCATAATGACCGGGCTTTGAGGTAGCCACCTGACCCCATGCGATGGTGATGCTCCTTCTTTGCAGCATTTATCTTGTTAATCCCTGACATCTTCTTACTCCTCTCCGATGTCTTGTGGGCCACTAATGTGGGCCATTGATCTCTTATCTTCTCAAATCGGCCGATGAATTCTGGAGTCTTGTTTTGGTCGACATACGTTGATTTCAACTCATTCTTCCACTTCCTGAATAGACCTGCCATCTTCTTGAGAGCATGAGACTTGATCAATGGCTCTATAACTGGCTTCTCCGGATCCTCCTCTTCCGGTAGGGTGAAATTTATGTTCAGCTCGGTCCAAATATCAATTTGTGTCTCTCTTCGACAAAAGAAACTTGAAGCTCTTCCTTCTTAGGCTGATTCCATTGCTCGATGCTGATCAGGATCATGTCCCTAATGGGAACCCCGCACTGAGCAGAAAATGCTTCCTTGGATCGGAGGGGTTTAATCGGTTGTCCATCGCACATGATTTTTGTGATCGTGAACCTTTCATCCGGATGCAACTTTTCTTCGAGCCTCCTCTCGTTACTGAAGTTTTGCTCGATCCGGAGGGCTATAAAAGAAGAAAATTGACCAAGCTAGTTTTCATATATCATCATATATATATCATTATCATTATCCTTATTTTACTCTCCTTCTTTTTCTTATTCTTCCTTCTTCCTTCTTTCCTCTTTTCTTCCTTTTCCTTATTTTACTATTTCATCTCCACTAACCTAAAATGCACTATCCTAAAATGCACTAACAGTACAACAAACCTAAAATGCACTAACCTAAAATACACTAACAGTACGTATGGGCGTGGTGTCGTCGGGGCAGAGGGGCAGCCTAGCAACGTCGTCGGGGCAATGGGAAGAAGATCTGAAACGAATTTTTCACAAGTGTTGCTTATATACCTAGGGCATTGGTACTAGTTCGTCGCACCAACCAGTACCAATGCCCAACTTTGGTACCGGTTGGTGCCACCAACCGGGACCAAAGGTCTCTTTTCAGCAGCCCAAAGGGCGGGAATGTCAGGACCCCGACTCGATGTCACATCGATCTAGCCGGTAACACCTCATATTACTTTGCGGCCTCACGCACGGTATCCCCACGGGTGTCGCCTTACCTTTGCCCGGGACCGTTTGCGCCTTTTGGCTCACGTATATGATAGTGTCGCTAGCATCCATATGATAAGGAGCCCGGGCTGACATGACTAGTCGTAAACCCAAAGTGGCACAGACTTACAGGGACAGGCATCCATGACCCAGCTTCGAACGTGTCGGTCATCAGCAAGTGGGTCCGGGCTGTAGCACTGGGCTAGCAGGACTCCGGTAAACCGGGCTGTAGCGGGCTAACAGGACTCCGGTACTCAAAGCGTGACATTTCCCCGAAGGGACAGACACAGGAACGAAGGACACATGCCGGCCAGCCTAAGTGTTCCGGAGCAGTAGCAAGCTACCATGGCTCGGTGGAAACATTAGGAGACATTTCCCGGTAAGAGAGGCTACTAAAGATAAACAACTAGATGGTCAGATCCCACACATACCAAGCATTTCAATAGCATACACACAACATGCTCGATATGTGCAAATACAATATGGCATCACAACATGACTCTACGACTCAAGTAATTATTCAATAGGCTCCGAGGAGCGAGATATTACAAACATGGGTCTCTCGACCCAACAATCAGAGCATACAAGTCAAAGCACAAGCGGAAGCTATCATGTCTGAGTACAGACATCTATAAATGAAAAAGGCTGAGAAGCCTGACTATCTATCAGATCCTGCCGAGGGCACAAGATCGTAGCTGAGGTATCAAGCTAAACGTCGAAGTCCACGTGAAACTACTAGCGAGACCGAAGTCTCTCTGCAAAAACATAAAATAGGCAAACGTGAGTACAAATGTACCCAGCAAGACTTACATCAGATCTAACTACATATGCATCATCATCAACAAAGGGGTGGTGGGGTTTAACTGCAGCAAGCCAACTTTGACTCGGTGGCTATCCTGAACTACGACTGCAAGTAACTCTTTTGAGGTGGCGCACACGAGTCCACATATTCACCATATCAATACACCACTATGGATCCGCCCCCGTCTCCCTACGAGAACGCCATCCATAGCACTCACGCTTATCTTGCGTATTTTAAGGTATCCACTTTCACTTGTCTATGAACTGATATAAGCAACCCAGAAGTCCTTTTCCGCGGACACGGCTATTCGAATAGATGATGTTAACCCTGCAGGGGTGTACTTCTTCATACATGTTTCCACCACTTAGCGTCTGCACACGACATGTGCTCGGCAGACTTCAAGCGAAAGCCGACGTGGGTGTAGACCACGACCTACCTAAACACTCAAGTCTCTAGTCCAGGTTTATCGCCTATTCGGGTTCCATCCATGAGGAGATCCGGCCGGAGTTTCGCTCACAGCCCCAAACGATGTGAACAGGGTTCCGTGACACCAAACGGGTGCCCGGTTTACCCGGCCACGTGCCTACCGCATCACAGCCCACCCCTACGGTCAGCGCTGTCCACGGCCTCCAGCATACTACAAACACCAGAAACTACTTGCAACTCCTGGACAGAGGACTAGGGTGATTAAGAAGTCGAGCGGGGTCATATTTCAGGACCCAATGTATGGTAGTAGCTGAGTCATGGATCACAAACACAGAACTCAGTTCCTAAGGACGGCTGCAATGAGACAACCCACCATGTACTCCTACATGGCCTCTCACCGCTACCTTTACCAAATCGTATTCACACACTTAGCTCACATACAGTAGGACATGTTCACACACCTCTGATTCATCCCCGATGAATCAGACCTGACTCAACTCTAAGCAGTAGCAGGCATGACAAACAAGCATGAATGAGTAGGCACATCAGGGCTCAAACAACTCCTACTCATACTAGTGGGTTTCATCTATTTACTGTGGAATGACAGGTCATGCAAAGGATAAAGGGGTTCAGCTACCGCAGCAAATAACAGATGAATCGTTGTTGTCCTAATGCAGTAAACGAGAGCAGGAGCGAGAGAGTGGGATTGTATCGGAATGAACAAGGGGGTTTGCTTGCCTGGCACTTCTGAAGATAACATTGAGTCTTCATCAGTGTCA
Organism: Triticum dicoccoides; assembly: GCF_002162155.2. NCBI lineage: Eukaryota > Viridiplantae > Streptophyta > Magnoliopsida > Poales > Poaceae > Triticum > Triticum dicoccoides. Next base: position 13,240 of record NW_021244961.1, on the reverse strand, counting down.
ACGATCACATCATCGGTATCACGTCTATCGAGAGGGGACAAATACCGGCAACACAGAAGGGAACATAATCAATGCAATGCACAATATGATGCATGATCATGACATGGCAAATGAATGTGTTTTGGGCTAATGCAACTAGCAACAGATTAAATGAAGTTGGTTTGAATACAAGATTCAAATTCAAACTCCATATGTGATTATTCAAATGCCATTTAATTGATTTGTGCTAAACAGCAGCTATAAGTTGTTCTAACATGCATGAAAATGGTACAGATGGATTCCTTGAATTTTTCTGATAATTTTTCATATATAATTTATTTAATTTGGAGCTACGGTTGAATTTCTATGAATTTTAGAAGTTTTAGGCATTTTCTGAAATTTCAGAATTAAATTAAATCCAGAAAGCATTACTGCGTCAGCATGACGTTGGCATGACGTCAGCAAGTCAACAGGGGCCGGCTCGGGTCAAACCTGACGTGTGGGGTCCACACGTCAGTGACACAGGGGCTAATCCCGCGTTGACCCGTGCTTTGACCCACTACGGGGCACACTGTCAGTGGCTGTGGGGGGGTGTTTAGGCGTCATTAGTGTTAATTAGGCGTGCCACGTCGGCAGTCGCCGGAGTTCGGCCGGCGACGACCAAAACTGCGGCGGGAGCTCGCCGGAGTGGCGCTGCGAGGGGTTTTGGGCCAAGCCAAGGGCACCAGAGTGTAGCCCATGCCCGTGCGCATCTAGGGGGGCCAACGGGAGGTGCGGGGGGTGGCCGGGGTTCGCCGGAATGGAGCCCGAGGCGGCGGCCGGAGCTCGGGTGGGTGCGGGGTTAGCGCTGCGGCTTGCAAACAAGCTAGCTGTCCACGCTAGCGTTGCTCCACGGGTCGTTGCGAGTGCAACGGACGCACGCGCGGGGCCATTTGGTCACCGGGGCTTCGCCGGCGATGAGTCCGTGCGGCGGAGCGTCTCAGCTCCGGTAGAGGGGGCGGCTAGAGCTCGAAATCGGGCTTGGGGTTAGGGGGAAACGAAGCAGGGACTCACGGGGATCGTGCAGGGAGGGTCAGCGAGCTCGGGGAAGCGACGATGGTGGCGAATTGACGGTGAAGATCCTCGGCGGCCGGCGATGGAAACGGCGATGCCGGCGGCGTTGTGGCGCATCCGTAGGGCCGTGGGTCGGTGGGGAGGAAGGAGGGGTCGAGGGGGAGCTCCTGGGCGCATCGGCGAGGCTAGGGGTGGCCGGTGGCCACGGGGAAGCTCGTCGTCGGCGGCGGGTGTGTTCGGTGGCTGCGCGCGAGAGAGCCAGAGGAGGAGAGGAGCTCGGGGAGAGAGTGAGAGGCCTGGGGGGGGTGCGTGGCGTCGCGGACGGGTTCCAGGGCGACGAGAGGAAGCAGGAGGTGGCCAGGGGGAAGCAGGAGGTGGCCGAGGCAGCGTCGGCGCGTGCCACGCCTCGCCTCTGTTTGTCCTCCTGGCAGAGGAGGAAGAGGACAAGGGGGAGGAGGTGGGCTGGGCCGGCTGGGCCACTGGAGTTGGGCCAGGTGGGCTGCGAGGTAAGCTGAGGTAAAACTCTCTCTCTGCTTTTATTTACTGTTTTCTATTTTTGTTCTGTTTGTTTTGATTTAGTTTAACAACTAAATCATTTAAATAAATTCTGTAGATTTTTATGTGGCTTGCTAAAATATATACAAAGCCACTCACAAACTTCCAGAATTATTGGAGTCATATTTGATATATATTAAATATAAATCCAAAGCAAGTAGTTATTGGATTAATTCAAATGGCCAAAATAATTATCTCTGTGACTCCAAAAATATTGGTTTAAATTTTACCTCTTACCAATATTTTTATGGAATAACAGGAACATTTTCTTGGACACATTTGAGAAGATTTAATTGTTGGTTATTTTTAGAGGTTTCCTGAGGCTTTTGAAAATTCCTCAATTCAAATTTCATTTGAATTTAAACATGATGCAGCAACCAAGCTAGTCCAAGGCCAGGGTAAAGCTAGGGATGTGACAACTCACCCCCACTAAACAAGAATCTCGTCTCGAGATTCCAGCGTAGGGTAAGGTGAAGGGGAAACGCAACTAGTATAATCTTCACGATCCAGGGTGCACTTCAGTTGAACGTTGATTCATTCACCATTATTGTCTTGAAGTCTTGCTCTGAGAAATCCTGCCAACATGACATGGAGAGAAGAAAGAGACTCTAGAAGGGCCGGTCTTCTCGAAGGTAGAACAACTCAGGATTAACTCACGGAATGAGACTTAGAACCATCTCTCGGGTTGAGACACGAGATACACATCAAAAGGGGTGGAAAGAAACGGATGACGAGGGTTCACTAGATAGACAACAATTCCACACCTAAGAAGGTGGTAAACGGTTGTCAACGTAGCGAGGATTTGAGTTGCCATGATACCACGACGAAACATCCTGGAGGAGGGGAAGTTGATTCGTAGATTATCCCCTTAAGTGGCAAAAAGAATTACCTTTGATATAGAGATCATTTAGACTCTCTATATCAACCTAAGGCAAATCACAGCAATCGATTGGCGGGGGTCGGTAGAATGGCATACTCGGACTTGGATGATGTGGATTACCTTGTTGAAGACAACGTAATGGATGAATTTGCTTACCACCGGAAATGGAAGAGACCCGTGGTAGAATGGCACATTGGCGGTGCAAGCTGGGAACAAAATGCAAATGCTGGGAATGATTCTGGTAACTGGGGAAGAACCCAACAATAGAGAGTGAATCCACTGTTGAGAAGTTATAGCATAACCGAGGAAGTTGAGAGCAAACCTAGCTAGTGCCGATGGTAACACCTAACGCTTGTGCGTGCTCTCAAGAACTTGAGCATTTCCATATTCATCAAGGTTTTACCAATATCCGTGTCAAGGATTCTGGCAACACAACTTACTACCATGATGAATACCGGTGGAAGATGCCGATGCAAAGGAAGATAACACCTTCTTAGATTTCACCTTGGCGAGGCCAAGGAAACAAAATCTGGATGATCGACCGAGAGACATTTAGCACTCCGCTTCTAATGTTCTCCTTGATGTGCTAGCGTAACCCATTCATAGATATGGTTTGATATCTAGAACATCAAGTAAAAGGTCGGACTTCGGGATCTCAAAATCCATAGGGACAACTAGGGAATAAATCCTACGAAATCCCTATGGGGAGGTGGCCAACTTCCTCAATCAAGATATTATAATAACAGGTCTTCCGGCTGGGTGTGTTGGCCACGACATCCACTTTACCGGTTTTCGAGGGACCGATATTATAGTTCTTGGGAAATGTTCCAAACCATCATATCTGCCTGAGATTCAGATCTGGTTGGTATCAGGATATTCCAGACTCATCGAGTCTAGGAAGAAAAATAATAGTTTGCAACACAATTCGACGAGACAACGCTGCGAGATTCTCGGGAGATGAACTACGATAGCAAGCTCCAAAACATGAGTTGGTTCTGCTACAAACATGTGAACACGCTGTCCCAGACAAACATGACCACGAAGTAGTCTTATAATAAAACACTACCGAGTTCAGGAGGGGGAACCATCATTAATGACATCGAAGTCTCCACGCGTGGAAGTCCAAAGAGTTCACCTTGGACAGACTCCTTTATCTTTAAACAACTCAATCAGTGGCTTGGTGTGCTAGGATATACATATAGAATGGAGGTTGCAAATCTCCAGACCACAGAATACTTCGCACGTACGCATGACTGACTTGGGATGATTCCAGAGGAAGCAAAACTAACTTTCTCAAATTCACGGCGGCAACTTTCACCAAATGCACGTGTATAAAAGGAAGTCACTCCTTTCATCAACAAATACTTCATGAGCTAGCATGAAGAAAATGCTTTCAAAAGTTTCCAACACTAGCTTAATGTCCAACAAAATCATGGAGGAGATAAGGATGTTGTCAATGGGCTCAACAACAATTCATCTGGGTTTCCTTTTTAAAAGGAATTCCATAGTTAAGTGAACAAGTGATAGTATTGGTCAGGCCAAAGATGTAATGGTGTATGCTCGAGGGATCAACCACGAATAAGACAACATTACGAGCATCATTGGTACTGATTTGATGATAGCCCATACTCCAATCAAAGGTTGGATAAAATGATAGGTCCATTAACTGATCACGAGGTTCAGTCGATGAAAATATCAACTTTCTTCAACACACATACAAGACATCCCTTATAATGAACTATATCGGACAAGCTTCTATCTTCCAACTCTCCAAGTTGATGCATAGCTTAACCAACTAGCTCAGGGGTATCCAACACGGATTCTTGGAGAAAGGGTGGTTTACAGGATAAACCAACTTGATCACGAGCTTAACATAACAGTCAGATGACAACCTGGTGATACTATCGAGAAGATATTCGGAAAATCACGAACCACCGATGTGTTACTAAGCTCGAGAACCATCTCGCTTTTGAGGGCAAGACGATATGATCAAATGAGTGAGGACTTGACAAGATCCTAACTCATCAATCGAAGGGTGCACCGAAATAAGGACTAGGTAGCATAATCAACCTTAGAATGATGATTCAAAACTAACACGCTAAGAATGAAATTATTGTCCATTAACTACCAAGCAACAAGGTTGCTAGGAGTATTGAATTCACACATCACGATTCACTTGTCGGCCTTCCGGTTGCGACAACACGGAACCGAGGGATGAATAATGATGGCGAGAAGTATCACTACATCAAGAATTCACAAGAGCCGGTGCAATCCTGATGAAAATCCTGACATAAGACGGTAATACTTCAGGGTAGAACAGAATCAAAAGCTGGATTAGCAATTTGTTCTGCGGAGCACAGCTTCTTTGACCCAATCCTGGATATGGAAGAGGTACTGGAGTTTGTTTCTCCTAGTCATTCCGGAATAGAATGGCTTGACAGACCACAAGAGTCATAGGCATCGATGAACGAACGCACGCATACTCTTGACTATCAATTGATAGACGAGGGTCAGAATGCAACTAAAGAGAACAACTCAAAGGAACATATAACTTTCTGAGTTGTGGATGCATAGATTAGTATGTCGAACCAAGTTCAACATATTTCTTCCGGATAACCCATGCAGAAAGGTAGAACTGGCAGAGTCACGATTTATGAATGGAGAACTCCTCAAGAGTACTCTAATTGTGATTTTTTTTGATCCAATAAACATCTGCCATAAGTAGTTCATGGTATTTGGAAGAAGAAGATACCACGGACTTCAAGGACTATCGCAAAGGTTACTAATATCCTAAAGGCACTAGCAATTACTATCAACATGAAGTAGGTAGAGTGAATCTCGGGTTCAGAACCCAGGAGTAGAATACCTACTACTAAGTAGCATCACGGGATGCTTCCGAGAATAAAGGCCAGAATCATCACGCTGGGAACACCAAACGTTGCTAGATTACTAGGTGACTCCCTAAAACACCTAGGGTCATAATAGTAACCCCAACATAAAAGTCAAGGCAATAGAATACCTCAACTCAACAATTAGTGTGATTGAGCTGGCATAAAGGAACATCGAAACCAGAGGGAAAGGATTTTGCAAATGCATCAGACTATTTAGAAACCTGGGATGACTCGGACAGCATAACGGCTATAAATGCTCAAAAAGATTTGAGACATTCACAAAAATGGTGGCATAACCACTCAGAAGCACAATATCAAGGTTTCGAGATCAACAGTTAACATACAGAGGTAGTATAAACTGAACTGAGGCTTAAATCCAACAATCTTATAAGTCTACGGATTAGTAACACGTGATCCTGATAGAAAGAAGAGGTAGCCTAGTTCTTAATCCCCGTAGAAGAGAAGATGATGACTCAGATCAGAAGGCCATGAGGTATAAGGAGTAAAAAAAAGAGCCTTACGTTCCATCCCACAATCAATTCCCCTACATATAACTAAAGAATTTCTAGACTCAACTTCGACCAGTTTGGCTTGGTAATCCTACAGGCAGTCAAGCTCTGATACCAACGCTGTCAGGACCCCGACTCGATGTCACATCGATCTAGCCGGTAACACCTCATATTACTTTGCGGCCTCACGCACGGTATCCCCACGGGTGTCGCCTTACCTTTGCCCGGGACCGTTTGCGCCTTTTGGCTCACGTATATGATAGTGTCGCTAGCATCCATATGATAAGGAGCCCGGGCTGACATGACTAGTCGTAAACCCAAAGTGGCACAGACTTACAGGGACAGGCATCCATGACCCAGCTTCGAACGTGTCGGTCATCAGCAAGTGGGTCCGGGCTGTAGCACTGGGCTAGCAGGACTCCGGTAAACCGGGCTGTAGCGGGCTAACATGACTCCGGTACTCAAAGCGTGACATTTCCCCGAAGGGACAGACACAGGAACGAAGAAGGACACATGCCGGCCAGCCTAAGTGTTCCAGAGCAGTAGCAAGCTACCATGGCTCAGCGGTAACACTAGGAGACATTTCCCGGTAAGAGAGGCTACTAAAGATAAACAACTAGATAGTCAGATCCCACACATACCAAGCATTTCAATAACATACACACAATATGCTCGATATGTGCAATACAACATGGCATCACAAAATGACTCTACGACTCAAGTAGTTTATTCAATAGGCTCCGAGGAGCGAGACATTACAAACATGGGTCTCATGACCCAACAATCAGAGCATACAAGTCAAGGCACAAGCGGAAGCTATCATGTCTGAGTACAGACATCTATACATGAAAAAGGCTGAGAAGCCCGACTATCTACCAGATCCTGCCGAGGGCACAAGATCGTAGCTGAGGTATCAAGCTAAACGTCGAAGTCCAAGCGGAACTACTAGTGAGACTGAAGTCTCTCTGCAAAAAACATAAAATAGGCAAACGTGAGTACAAATGTACCCAGCAAGACTTACATCAGATCTATCTACACATGCATCATTATCAACAAGGGGGGGTGGTGGAGTTTAACTGCAGCAAGCCAGCTTTGACTCGGTGGCTAACCTGAACTACGACTGCAAGTAACTCTTTTGAGGTGGCGCACACGAGTCCACATATCCACCATATCAATACACCACTATGGATCCGCTCCCGTCTCCCTACGAGAACGCCATCCATAGCACTCACGCTTATCTTGCGTATTTTAGAGTATCCACTTTCACTTGTCTATGAACTGATATAAGGGGTCCACGTTTCCATATCTGAGGAATCCGGCTATTCGAATAGATGATGTTAACCCTGCAGGGGTGTACTTCTTCACACACGCTCTCGCCACTTATCGCCCTGTACACGTCATGTACCTCGGCAACCTTCAAGCGGAAGCCGGGCGAGGGAGTCGGCCACGACCTGACTAACCGAACAAGTCTTTAGTCCAGGTTTATCGCCTATTCAGGTTCCATCCGCAAGGAGATCCGGCCGGGGTGTCGCTTACGGCCCCAAACGATGTGTGCAGGGTTCCCAAGCCCACCAACCGGGTGCCACTTGGTACACCGGGCCACTGTGCCTAGTCTGTCCCAAGCCCACCTGTACCGGGTGCCACTTGGTAGACTACTAACACTGCCTACAAACACCAGAAACTAGTTGCAACTCCTGGACAGAGATCAAGTTGATTAATAAGTCGAGAGGGCTTGGAGCGCCCGGAGCCCAATGTGTGGTAGTAACTGATCATGGATCACAAACACAGAACTCAGTTCCTGAGGACGGCTGCAATGAGACAACCCACCATGTACTCCTACATGGCCTCTCACTGCTACCTTTACCAAATCGTGTTCACACACTTAGCTCACACACAGTAGGACATGTTCACACGCCTCTGATTCATCCCCGATGAATCAGACCTGACTCAACTCTAAGCAGTAGCAGGCATGACAAACAAGCATGAATGAGTAGGCACAACAGGGCTCAAACAACTCCTACTCATGCTAGTGGGTTTCATCTATTTACTATGGCAATGACAGGTCATGCAAAGGATAAAGGGTTCAGCTACCGCAGCAAGTATCAAATATGTCGTTGTTGTCCTAATGCAGTAAAAGAGAGCAGGAGCGAGAGAGTGGGATTTTATCGGAATGAACAAGGGGGTTTTGCTTGCCTGGCACTTCTGAAGATAACATTGAGTCTTCATCAGTGTCAACGATCACGTCATCGGTATCACGTCTATCGAGAGGGGACAAATACCGGCAACACAGAAAGGAACACAATCAATGCAATGCACAATATGATGCATGATCATGACATGGCAAAATGAATGTGTTTTGAGCTAATGCAACTAGCAACAGATTAAATGAAGTTGGTTTGAATACAAGATTCAAATTTAAACTCCATATGTGATTATTCAAATGCCATTTAATTGATTTGTGCTAAACAGCAGCTATAAGTTGTTCTAACATGCATGAAAATGGTACAGATGGATTCCTTGAATTTTTCTGATAATTTTTCATATATAAATTATTTAATTTGGAGTTACGGTTAAATTTCTATGATTTTTAGAAGTTTTTTACAATTTTCTGGAATTTCCTGAATATTTAGAATTAAAATAATTCCAGAAAATGAATTATGGCGTCAGCATGACCTCATGCTGACCTCAGCAGGTCAACGGGCGGTCCAGGTCAAACCTGACGTGTGGGGGCCACACGTCAGTGACACAGGAGCTAATCCCGGTCAAACCCAGTGCTGACTGGGGTTTGACCAGGGGTGGGGCCCGCTGTCAGTGGCCTAGGGGGTTGGTTAGCGCGTCATTAGTGGCTAATGACGGCGCCATGTCACTGGTCACCGGAGTTCGGCCGGCGGCGACCCGAAACGCGGCGGAAGTTCACCGGGGTTGCGCTACGGGCGGCGGCTGGACGTGCGAAGGGCACCAGAAGGTAGCCCGTGCCCGTGCGCATCTAGGGGGCCAACGGGAGGTGCGGGGGTGGCCGGGGTTCGCCGGAATGGAGCCCGAGGCGGCGGCCGGAGCTCGGGTGGGTGCGGGGTTAGCGCTGCAGCTTGCAAACAAGCTAGCTGCCACGCTAGCGTTGCTCCACGGGTCGTTGCGAGTGCAACGGACGCACGCGCGGGGCCATTTGGTCACCGGGGCTTCGCCGGCGACGAGTCCGTGCGGCGGAGCGTCTCGGCTCCGGTAGAGGGGGCGGCTAGAGCTCGTAATCGGGCTTGGGGTTAGGGGGAAACGAAGCAGGGACTCACGGGGATCGTGCAGGGAGGGTCAGCGAGCTCGGGAAGCGACGATGGTGGCGAATTGACGGTGAAGATCCTCGGCGGCCGGCGATGGAAACGGCGATGCCGGCGGCGTTGTGGCGCGTCCGTAGGGCCGTGGGTCGGTGGGGAGGAAGGAGGGGTCGAGGGGGAGCTCCTGGGCGCATCGGCGAGGCTAGGGGTGGCCGGTGGCCACGGGGAAGCTCGTCGGCGGCGGCGGGTGTGTTCGGTGGCTGCGCGCGAGAGAGCCAGAGGAGGAGAGGAGCTCGGGGAGAGAGTGAGAGGCCTGGGGGGCTGCGTGGCGTCGCGGACGGGGTCCAGGGCGACGAGAGGAAGCAGGAGGTGGCCAGGGGGAAGCAGGAGGTGGCCGAGGCAGCGTCGGCGCGCGCCACGCCTCGCCTCTGTTCGTCCTCCTGGCAGAGGAGGAAGAGGACAAGGGGGAGGAGGTGGGCTGGGCCGGCTGGGCCACTGGAGTTGGGCCAGGTGGGCTGCGAGGTAAGCTGAGGTAAAACTCTCTCTCTGCTTTTATTTACTGTTTTCTATTTTTGTTCTGTTTGTTTTGATTTAGTTTAACAACTAAATCATTTAAATAAATTCTGTAGATTTTTATGTGGCTTGCTAAAATATATACAAAGCCACTCACAAACTTCCAGAATTATTGGAGTCATATTTAATATATATTAAATATAAATCCAAAGCAAGTAGTTATTGGATTAATTCAAATGGCCAAAATAATTATCTCTGTGACTCCAAAAATATTGGTTTAAATTTTACCTCTTACCAATATTTTTATGGAATAACAGGGACATTTTCTTGGACACATTTGATAAGATTTAATTGTTGGTTATTTTTAGAGGTTTCCTGAGGCTTTTGAAAATTCCTCAATTCAAATTTCATTTGAATTTAAACATGATGCAGCAACCAAGCTAGTCCAAGGCCAGGGTAAAGCTAGGGATGTGACAGGGAATCAGAGGCCTTTGGTCCCGGTTGGTGGCACCAACCGGTACCAAAGGGGGGCATTGGTACCAGTTGGTGCTACGAACCGGTGCCAATGCCCAGCTTTGGTACCGGTTGGTGCCACCAACCGGGACCAAAGGCCTCGTGCTGCCCGGCAAAAACCTTTAGTCACACACTACTAGGAAAATGGCTATAGATGGGATTGACACTAGTGGCGCACCAGAAAGATGGTGCGCCATTAGTATATACTAATCGCGCACCACAATCTGATGCGCCATTAGAGTTTAAACAACTAATGGCGCACCATGCTACGGGTGCGCCATTAGTATCAATTTTTTTTTAACTAGTGCGCCTGTCCAAACATACTAATGGCGCATCCCGGCAAAGTGCGCCATTAGTAGTTGTAACTACTAATGGCGCACTAGGCAGCAGGTGCGCCATTAGTATAGAAACTTTTTTTCTGAACTAGTGCGCCTATCCAAACATACTAATGGCGCATCCTGCCCAAGTGCGCCATTAGTAGTTGTAACTACTAATGGCGCACCTGGCAGTGGGTGCGCCATTAGTATAGTTTTTTTTTTGAACTAGTGCGCCTATCCAAACATACTAATGGCGTATCCTGCCCAAGTGCGCCATTAGTAGTTGTAAGTACTAATGGCGCACCATGCAAGAGGTGCGCCATTAGTAAGTGGGCAGCAACAAGATATTTGGGACAGCCTCTCCTACCCACACACTCACTTTCTCCCCACTTCATTCTCTCCACCTCCTCCTTGTCTCGGGTGCCTCCTCTTTTTCACCTCATTTCCACCATAGATTCATTCAAATTAAGTGGTTAAATTACCTTGTTTTAATAGGTAAGTAAGGGGGGAAGCTATATTTAGGTTGTTCTCCTTACAACAATGTGCACATGCACTTTTTACGGCCTAGCTAGATCTATGTATGTTCGTGGTGTTGCATATGTTTGTGGTGTTGCATATGTGTTTGTGTTTGGAGGTGTACCGGTATTTGATATGCGATAGTTGCCAATATTTTGCCGGAATGTTGATTCATTTCCGTTTCGGCGAGAATTTTGGCATTAAGCATTCTTTTTGGTCCTATTTTTAGGGAAGGTCATGCCAAATTTTTGTTTGGTTCTAAAATATCGTTTTGCTCTACCCCGCAGGCGACCATGGTCCGCACGATGACCGAAGGCATCATGAATAGGTTTTTGAGGTCCATGAAGGCCGAGATGCTTCAAAAGAACGAGACGGAGATAAGATGTCCGTGTCGAAGATGCAAGCTGAAGAGCCTTATTGCGGACCCGGATTCCGGGCAGGTGCGGGACCACCTGCTGTTGCGTGGTTTCATGGATGGCTATCGGTGGCAAGGTGATGAGGATAACTACGAAGTCGTCCATGCGGGCTGGGCAAGAAATGAGGAAGGGCACCAAGACAACCACCGCGGCTCGGGCGGGCGAGAAGACGAAGAATCCCCAGGAGATGATCACGACTGTGATGCTGTACACAGTCATCATGTAGAAGATGCAGGACATGATGATGAGGAAGATGCCGGAGCAGGCGACGGGCATGATCATGAAGATGATGATGCCGGCGGAGCAGACGACGCTGGACCATCGATGGGCTGGGTGCAGGACCCTCATATTCAAGAGCTGCTTATCAAGCAGACGGATACTGCAAGAGCTGCCGCCCGAGAGAAAGCCAAGATGGATCAACTTGAGTTAGACGCGGTATTGTATGAAGGATGCAGGCCCGAGGATACCCGCCTGAAAGTAACGCTCATGGCCCTGGAGATGAAGGTAAAACACAAAATGACCGATGCATGCTTCGACGAGAACATGTCATTCTGGCACGAACGTCTTCCCAAGGGGAACAAGTGCCCGACCAGTTTGGAGGAGGCGAAGAAAATCGTGTGTCCTCTGGATTTACCGCACGTGAAATACCATGTGTGCATGAACAATTGCATCATTTATCGGGACGAGCATGCGGAGTCTACAATATGTCCGGTGTGCGGTGTCACTCGATACAAGAAGAGGAAGAAAGCTCCTCGAAAAGTGGTGTGGTACTTTCCGATCACTCCTCGTCTGCAGCGGTATTTCGCGGATCCTAAGGTAGCAAAGCTCCTACGTTGGCACGCAGATAGGGAGGAGAAGAAGCGAGAAGACGACGCAAATGATCCGGAGATAGATAAAAAAGACAAGATGCTGAGTCACCCTAAGGATGCGAGCCAGTGGCAAGCATTGAACTTCGAATACCCAGAATTTGGGAACGATCCAAGGAACATCGTGCTGGGCGCGAGCACCGATGGAGTCAATCCGTTTGGCAGCCAGAGAAGCACACATAGCACCTGGCCTGTGTTTGTGTGGATGTACAACCTTCCCCCCTGGTTGTGCATGAAGAGGAAGTACATTCACATGAGTATGCTAATTGAAGGGCCGAAACAACCAGGGAACGACATCAATCTGTATCTGGGGCTGCTGAAAGAGGAGCTTGACACGCTGTGGAAAATGCCAGCCAATACGTGGGACGCCGCAGAGAAAGAGTATTTCCCTATGAGAGCCGCACTGCTCACGACGGTGCACGACTATCTCGGTTACGGATATCTTGCGGGGCAGGTAGTCCACGGATTTTCTGGATGCGTAAGGTGCATGGATGACACAACGTATCGCCAGCTAGATAGAGATCCCGGGTCTTCGAAAACCGTGTTCATGGGACATCGAAGGTGGCTTCGCGACGATGACCCGTGGAGGAAACGCAAGGATCTGTTCGATGGTGAAACAGAACCCCGAAAACGCCCGTGTACGAGGAGCGGCGAGGAAATAGACAAGCTGTTGAAAAATTGGAAAGACTACCCACTGCCGGGAAAGAAGCAAAAGGCGCCAGAGCCGGGAAAGAAGCGAAAGGCGCCAGAGCCGCTGCTGAAGGTATGGAAAACGAGGTCTGTTTTCTGGGACTTGCCGTACTGGAAGATCCACCGTGTGCCTCACAGCCTTGATGTCATGCATATCACGAAGAACGTGTGCGAGAGTCTGCTTGGTACCCTGCTCAACATGCCAGAGAGGACCAAAGATGGGCCGAAAGCAAGGGCAGACTTGAAATCAATGGGCATCAGGCAGGAGCTTCACGC